>NC_071093.1:45439702-45657202 GCF_027358695.1 Spea bombifrons
CCGCGTCTCCGTCTCGTGGGCCGCTGCGTGTTAGGGGGGCCGAGCTGCCGACGATCTGCTTTGCCTTGTTTGTATAGTTTGATGTAAATACCTGTGGCCGGTGACAGCGTTCCGTACGTCTCGTGCATCACAGCCGCGGGGGTCCTGCGCGCACCTCTGTAAACACAAATTGCGTATATTAAAGGTGTTCGGCTATCGCTCCGTGTCTGACTTACTCTCCAGAGCGGCGGAAGCACCGGAGCTCCCGCTGGAAGCGTAACCGGTAAGGTGATGACATCATATAAGAAGTACGGGCTCCCCAGCGCCTGAACGACCGGCGGATCTGCAGAGCCGCCCTCCCCGCCGCTGCCGTCAATACCCAGAACTAATAATTAAATACAGGAGCTGGACCTGGTTATAGCGGCAACAGAAAAGGGATTAATACAACTCAAAAGTGAATTCCCTGTATCTGTACTTATATGGCCCCATTCGGCCCGTCTCTGCTGCTCTGAAGACTCAAACCTTAAATCAGTCGCTGGTCTCGTCTTAGATTCAGGAGCCGTATGTCTATCCCATGCATGTTTAATACCCTCACTGTATTACCCTCTACCACTTCTGCTGGGAGGCTGTTCCACTTATCCACCCCCTCTCAGTACAGTAAAACTTCCTTATATTCTGTTTTAGCCCCTGACCTCCTAGTTTTAGATTGTGGTAGCAATTGTGTTACTCTATTCTACCGTTATCCCTTAAATGCGAAGGAACATTTAGCGGGTTCGATCTCAGAAATCCGCGCAGCTCAAAGAAAACTTTTTTAAAACGGCATTTATTAAAAGCAGATCCACCAATGAGAAGGGAGCGTTTCCAGACAGATACCGGATCGGCCTATCAAAACGAGTTAGGAAAACACGCGGAATGTAACAGTAAAATAGTTTAAAAAGATAGTTATAAAAATTAACCGCTTGGGGGGTATAAAAATCTGTGGGCACCGGCTGGAGGACGGGGTCACCCGTCACAGAGCCGATTGGGTCCGCGGCACTCAATACGTTTTGGAACGAACCGGCTGCTCAAAAATAAAACCGGTTTTCCTGAACTCCCTGAGGTTTTTTCGGAGATGGTGAAGGCCGCGTCGGACCGGCAGCGGGGGGCGTCGGACCGTCAGCGGGGGAAGCCGGACCCGCGGCCTTCGCTCATCCGAGGAACGTGGAGATGAAGACGCTGGTGTCCAGGTTGAGCGTGGCGTGCCACCAGCGGTCGGGGAAATACAGCACCTGGAGAAAGGTAAAGAAGTAACAAGGACAAAGATAAGAGCGAGAGGCGGGTTAGAGCGCCAGGAGGCGAGGGACTGGAGAACTTAATACCCGGCCCCACGTCGTGGGTAAAATATCAGCGTATGAGTCCGATTCTCCCCACACAGTCCTAGCGCTAAACGGGGGGGCAGATCTCCAACACAGGAGGGAACCCCAGAGGTACGCTTCAGCCTTCACGGACCGCCATTGGTGGGGTGCGGTGGGTGTCCCTCTAGAAACAAGCGAAGAGGTCCACGTCTCGACTCGCATGTACACTTGGGGGATATCTGGGGGTTCACCCCAAGGAAGAAATTGAATAAAAAGTGGTATAAGGAGGCACTGGGGTACGGGGGAGGTTAGAGAGGGGCAGACAGGAGCGGTTCCTTAAAGCATGCGGGGTAAATCATCTCCGGTGCCGGCTATAACGAGCCCCCCGACGTCCCGCTAGCTGAACCAACCTCGCCCGGCCGTATGGTGCACTCGACGGGGCGCTCCGTCTCGGGGAGGAAGGGGTAAATGTCCAGCAGCCAGGAGAGGGTTGTTTTATTCGGATTGAATTCCGGCGTCCTATCGGGAGGATAGAGAAACCAGCGCTGGAAGGAAGCAGGGCGAGCGAAGGGTTAAATCAGGTAATTATATATCTTATTCTATATATTAATGCGTTTAAAAGGTGCCTCCTGTCTGGATCCTTTGTGGCTCCGGCTAGAAGCCAGCTGGGATTCCAATCACGGCCACCGACCAGCGCTTGCCCCCAGAGAGGGTAAATAACAACGATAACATGTACACACACACACCCAATAAACATGACCGGCGACCGGCACACGGCAACCACCCCCCCCCCCAAGCAGAAATCATAGTCCGACGAAAAAAAAAAGAAACATCGCAGCGGAGGAGGCCTCACCTTCCTGCCGTATATGACTTCAGAGTATCCGGGGCCGTGCCAGTGAAACGGAACCCCTGTGCCAGAGCCTAGGAGAGAAAAAAAACACATTCCCCGTGATTAGTATCGCGGGCGGATAATGGGACCAGGAACAGGAGGAGAGCGGGGGAAGCAATAACCTGCTGCACTCCTTGCTTCCTGTCTCAGCTGCTACTTCCTCCCTGCAGTCTGTTTACTGTGGGGGGGGGGACCTCGTGCCGTGGACGTGCGCGGATTTACCGAACATGAAAACACTAATGATACTTTCCTCTGTTTTTAGTAACCGCGGCAACCGGTATTCTAAGAACACTTCGCTTCTTACCGGCAATCCCAAAGCTGTACGCGCCGCTTGTGCCCGGGATCCGGAACGGTGGCGGGGTGTATCTCTGGAACAGGGCGCCCCACTCCGTGAAGTTATTGTCCCCGAAAAAATAGAGGGTGTCTGAAAGACAAGATAAACGGACAATCCTACATCAGGGTCCGGGGAGCCGGGGGGACGGTGCGGTTTGGATCGGAAACGCGTTGGGGAGCGCTGCGTCGGGTGCGGGGCGGACTTTTAGGAAGCATCTAATTATCGAGAGCGGGGGAGGGGGGTTTGAAACGTACCACAGCCCAGTGAGTTTAGATCCTGGGGTTTCAATAAATGGTCCACGAATTCCCGGAACGGCACGTCGACTGCAGAACGGGGAGAAAAAAAACTGATTTCGAGCAAAAATATTCAATAATAATAAAAATAAACCCCATCACCGCGCAGGACGCGCCTCAAACCTCTCATTCGCTCCGATCTTTCGATAAAATCTGGTTTGGGGTCTTTAATTCCCCTCGGCCGCCAGCCGACACTTTCTTATTCCCTCCAGCGGACCCCCGACGCATTTCACCGTCCGCCCTCCACTCACCCTTTTCATAGGAATAGGTGTTGGCCGTACTCAGCCGGACCCTCCGCTCCCCGTACTCCCGGAGAAGATTCCGCTTGGTGCAAAGAGAGCGGAACGCCTGAAAACCGGAGAAAACACAGAGAGCGAGAGCTTAGTGAATACAGAGGGCGGGGAACCCCCGTGCGCCAGGGGGCTGTATGATAAATAACGAGGAATTCCATGATACGCGGGGGTCCCACCACCAAACGGTCAATGTGTCCGGCCGCGCGTGCACGAGGCATGTTATTATTTACCGATTTTTTTATAGCGCCATCATATTCTGGAGCGCTGTACAACGGGGCTCACGAGGGGGTGAGTCAGTAGCGTTTATGGTACTCACAGGGTTAAACTGTCTGCGTGTACAAAGCAAAGAAAAAAGTCACTTTCCACATGTACACGGATCCGTGCTCAATACACGCCCAGCACACGCGGATCCGTGCTCAATACACGCGGCCTTATTCTTTCATCGTATTATATACTGGGGGGGGTTACTTTTTGGTTTATTTTGGTGGAATTTGGTGCACGGTTATTTGTTGTTATTACGTTGGCGTCTGTCGTGAGTTCTTTAACCCACCGGTTGCTGGCGTGGAGTTTATCCCAGTGGCCAGAGGCTCGTAGCCGCGTGACTCGAAGTCCGGGAGCACTCACCGCGTTATCTGTGATCCCCCGGAGGATGACGGGTCTGCCGTACGCGTACCTGTCGGGGGAGGGGGAGAGGAGAGTCAGACTGCAGACTGCAACTCCCACAATCCTCAACCAAACCGCCCAAAGCCAAACGCTGGCAGAGGGAAGATCAGGTCAGGACATCAGACAGACCAACGAGGATCCCAGCGTGACGGGCGTCCGAAAAAAGGGGCCCCCGGGGGCCGCGTGGACCCCGTACTCACCGGTGCATGAACTCCGCGTAGGAAATGGAGGCGTCCACCTTCTCCACCGTACATCGCTCCTCTTCCTGCACCGACGCGTAACGATTCATCTCCCTGCAGCCAAAAGCCATCGTTACAGTCGCTGTTTATTTAAATAGCGCCAACATACGCCACGGCGCTGCACACCAGGGCAGACACACTACAAAGCGCTACGTACCAGCCGCCATCCTCCTCGGGGTATTCCGGCACCGCCAGGGGTAACAGGACTTGGAGCAGCAGGAGCAGCAGGAGCAGCCGGGCCCCCAACGCCATCCCCAAGACTCCAGCACACGGGGGCCGGACCCAGCCACGGCACCGGGGGGGCCGCGCGCAGAACCTGCCGGAACCAGAGCGACCGCGTGAAAACACAGCTTTACGACCCGACGCGCAGGTCAGTGGCATTCCTCATCTTCACAGCTTTAACACACGTGCATGCGCAGACGATGCTGCCTTACAATACATACACTAATATATCATATATATAATGTATACATTATATTAACCCCGCGGCTTTAGATCTTTCCCACGAGACTAACATATAGACAGACAGCTATAGATACAAATATACATATAGACAGATAGATGATGACTGAACTTATAAACAGACAGCATGGTCCGGGTGATCTGTCCCTTTAAATCCCCCCCAACAATCTGCTGTACCCGGGGCTGCGGTGGTGCTCTTGCGGGGTGAGGATGCTGGATCCCGGGCAGCCCCTACACTCACCCCCCCGCTTCTGTTCGGATGATGTGGAGCCGCCTGATGATCCCCAGCGGGTCGCGGAAACTTCCCAGCCCCGGCACCATTCAGCGCCTTCTCCCGGACACTGATAACGCGCCGTGCCGCGGCATGCCGGGAGATGTAGTTCGCTGGCGGCCTGCAGAGGGCGAACGAGAGCGAGTGGAAAACTACATTACCCGGCATGCCCCGGGACACGCCGTAGGCAAACAGCTGTCCGGGCGGTGAGAAGAACAGCGCATTAACCTGTTCGGTGCTGGCCTGCAGCATTCCGATACATTTATTCCGCAGACAGTGAGCAGCGCCCGGAGTGAGCGGATAATGCAGGGCGCAGGCTAATTTACATAATAAATGCTAATTATCAGTACATATTTCATTAAATTACATTAAATGGAATTATTTACATGGGTCGCATTATCCGGAACGAATATCGTTACACAGAAATGACTTCGCGTTTCACTAAAAACACAAAATGCACTTTTTTTAATAAATATGACGGGTTTCACGCAGGCGACGCATTGGGTATTTTCCAAAAGCCGCGGCAATAACGGAACTTTATATAAATATTTTAAAATACCCCGGATTTCATTTTGAAAACCTGGTCATCTAACACATTGTGTCCCCTGATGCCCCTATTGCCTCGCCTGATGCCCCTCTCTCCTAGGAGGTCAGAATGTTTGCTGGGTATGAGGGGATCGCAGGGTTCTACGGCCCTAAAAGCCCCGATAATGTGTATAGAAACAGCAGGGAACGGCTCTATACATTAAACGATGTAAATAAACCCCATTTTTTCTTCTACTAAATGCCCCCCCCCAGTTACACAGAAGGCACAAAGGCACAGAAGTCTCTTTCTGAAGCTATTATCAGACAGTATCATGAAGGGGTCTTTTTAACCATCTCTAGCGGACGTCTCCTGGCCCCGAAGGGGTTAATGCCGGACGTGTTTCATGCGGCGCGTTGGCTGCGGATGAGGACGTGCAGTTGCGTTTCCCCCCAGCGGGTGGCGCCGTCGCTGCGTTTATCGGCGAGGCCCATTCATCCTCTGCAGCCGCTGCATTCATCCTTTTTTTTTTGCTGAGGATGTCGGCTCCGCTGCTGCCGCTGCCGCTGCTGATGTTGGTGACATTTGTCAGTGAGTAATGGATGTGACGGGGACACCCCAGGCCGGAGATGCCCCAGTGTGGGGGTTGGGGGTATTGGGGCAGATGTGTGTTTAACATGTAACGTTGTGCAGGGATTGAGTGGAAGGTGCGTGGATCCCGATAACCATCGATACGCCGGGTGCCGCCGCGCCTGGATCTGCCTCCTGCCTCCCCATAACATTCAACGTCGCTGCCTGGGGCATCGCGGGGTGTCGTTCCGAGGGGTCCGTCAGTCTGTGCTCATCCGCTCACACGCTCCACACACGCGTCGTGTCTCCCATCCCCGGCTGTCTCTGCGTCTGTTCATTCCACTCGAGCCCTCCGAAGCCCGCCATTCCTGCCCGTAAGGCTAGATTGTCAGCTCACTGGCCGGGTCCTCAGCTCCTGTTGTATCCGTATGCGTAAAGGTATCTTTATTTAATTTGTACAGCGCTATGGAATATGTTGGCGCTGATGCGTTCGGAGCACCGGGATCTGGGGATGGATTGTAGGCTCTCGGTCAAGACAGAACGAGCCGTCTTCTGTAGCTTTCCTCGGTGCTATCACCCAGTACCCTCAGGCAGCCATTGCATGCAGCCCACATGAGTTGATACTCTCTCCACGTGTCCACAGAGCAGCGCTCCCAACCGCTTGGCCTTTGATTCCTTCTAATGGGTAAATGGGCCGGTTGGGGAGATCCAAATATCTGCCCCGTGATTGGCCCGTTGAGCAGCGGGACGCCCAGGGGACCCTAGTTGGGACCCATTACTGTGTCCTCTCACATTGGCCACCAAGAGGACACAAACCAGGATGCGTTACGATGGTGGCCAGGGCCAAGTTTGGACAGCTTCATGAGTGACTGTTTTCGGTGGACGAACCCATCCGGTAAACGTTTTCTGCTTCTCTCTCAGGTGCTCAGCTGCAGGTCACCACCTCGCCGGTGCCCATCGTTACTCAGGTGGGCACCACCGCCGTCCTCCGTTGTAACTTCACGCTGGGAGTGCCGCCGGTAGACCCGGCGCAGGTGCACGTGGTGTGGAAGAATGAGGGCAAGAAAGTGCTATCCTACACGGGGCAAATGACGGCGTTCAGACCCGGGGCGTATCTCTCCGAGGAGCACCTGGCAGGCGGAGACGCGTCGTTGACCCTGCCGAACGTCAGCAATATGGATGGAGGGAGATACTCCTGCAGCGTCCGGCTGGCGTCAGAACAGGAGACGCAGATCGTCACCTTGGTCGTTAAAGGTCAGTAAAGGGTTAAACACGCATGTCGTTAATCCGTCATAATAGCCTCGTGACCAAAGCGTGTTCCCCCTCCACAGACCACCGGCACATCTGGGTTGAAGGCACCACGGTGACTCTGAACCGGTCCAGCGAGCTCCATTGCTGGGCGAGTAACTTGTCGTCTCCCGACGTGATGTTTGAGTGGATGAGGAACGGGCAGGTGCTGAGCACGACCACGCCGGACGTTCAGCAAGACGACGACGGCCAAGGGGTCACAGTCAAGAGCTCCTTCTGCTTCACCCCGGCCACCAGCGATAAGGACGTCCAGTACTCCTGTCAAGTTCTACAAAAGACCTCGTACCCCCTGAAGAAATCCTTCCATCTTACCTTCGGAGGTGAGTCCATGACGTCCGGCCGCAAGTTTTTATAACCGGGAGTCACCTGGCAACATGTTTTTGGGGATAAGATCAGGTTTTTCGGATGGTGACCAAACTCTGACATACCAACCCAACACACCCTTTACATTAACTATCTTACCGTGTTACCAAAACACATCTTTAACACCTTATTCCTCATATTATATATTATATACTCTCCGGCCGTATAACTAATCCCGTCCTTATAACCCTTTATATCCCTGTATATTCCTCATATTATATATTATATACTCTCCCCCGTATAACTAATCCCATCCTTATAACCCGTTATATCCTGTATATTCCTCATATTATATATTATATACTCTCCCCCGTATAACTAATCCCGTCCTTATAACCCGTTATATCCTGTATATTCCTCATATTATATATTATATACTCTCCCCCTGTATAACTAACCCCGTCCTTATAACCCGTTATATCCCTGTATATTCCTCATATTATATATTATATACTCTCCCCCTGTATAACTAACCCCGTCCTTATAACCCGTTATATCCCTGTATATTCCTCATATTATATATTATATACTCTCCGGCCGTATAACTAATCCCGTCCTTATAACCCGTTATATCCCTGTATATTCCTCATATTATATATTATATACTCTCTCCCCCGTATAACTAATCCCGTACTTATAACCCGTTATATCCTGTATATTCCTCATATTATATATTATACACTCTCCCCCCGTATAACTAATCCCGCCCTTATAACCCGTTATATCCTGTATATTCCTCATATTATATATTATATACTCTCCCCCCGTATAACTAATCCCATCCTTATAACCCGTTATATCCCTGTATATTCCTCATATTATATATTATATACTCTCCCCCCCGTACAACTAATCCCGTCCTTATAACCGGTTATATCCTGTATATTCCTCATATTATATATTATATACTCTCCCCCGTATAACTAATCCCGTCCTTATAACCCGTTATATCCTGTATATTCCTCATATTATATATTATATACTCTCCCCCGTATAACTAATCCCGTCCTTATAACCCGTTATATCCTGTATATTCCTCATATTATATATTATATACTCTCCGGCCCGTATAACTAATCCCGTCCTTATAACCCGTTATATCCTGTATATTCCTCATATTATATATTATATAATCTCCGGCCCAGATAACTTATCCCGTCCTTATAACCCGTTATATCCCTGTATATTCCTCATATTATATATTATATACTCTCCCCCGTATAACTAATCCCGTCCTTATAACCCGTTATATCCCTGTATATTCCTCATATTATATATTATATACTCTCCCCCCGTATAACTAATCCCCTCCTTATAACCCGTTATATCCCTGTATATTCCTCATATTATATATTATATACTCTCCGGCCGTATAACTAATCCCGTCCTTATAACCCGTTATATCCTGTATATTCCTCATATTATATATTATATACTCTCTCCCGTATAACTAATCCCGTCCTTATAACCCGTTATATCCTGTATATTCCTCATATTATATATTATATACTCTCCGGCCGTATAACTAATCCCGTCCTTATAACGCGTTATATCCCTGTATATTCCTCATATTATATATTATATACTCTCCGGCTGTATAACTAAATCCCGTCCTTATAACCTGTTATATCCTGTATATTCCTCATATTATATATTATATACTCTCCCACCGTCTAACTAATCCCGTCCTTATAACCCGTTATATCCCTGTATATTCCTCATATTATATATTATATACTCTCCGGCCGTATAACTAATCCCGTCCTTATAACGCGTTATATCCCTGTATATTCCTCATATTATATATTATATATTCTCCCCTGTATAACTAATCCCGTCCTTATAACCCGTTATATCCCTGTATATTCCTCATATTATATATTATATACTCTCCCCCGTATAACTAATCCCGTCCTTATAACGCGTTATATCCCTGTATATTCCTCATATTATATATTATATACTCTCCCCTGTATAACTAATCCCGTCCTTATAATCCGTTATATCCTGTATATTCCTCATATTATATATTATATACTCTCCGGCCGTATAACTAATCCCGCCCTTATAACCCGTTATATCCTGTATATTCCTCATATTATATATTATATACTCTCCGGCTGTATAACTAATCCCGTCCTTATAACCCGTTATATCCTGTATATTCCTCATATTATATATTATATACTCTCCGGCCGTATAACTAATCCCGTCCTTATAACCCGTTATATCCTGTATATTCCTCATATTATATATTATATACTCTCCGGCCGTATAACTAATCCCGTCCTTATAACCCATTATATCCTGTATATTCCTCGTATTATATATTATATACTCTACGGCCGTATAACTAATCCCGTCCTTATAACCCTTTATATCCCTGTATATTCCTCATATTATATATTATATACTCTCCCCCGTATAACTAATCCCATCCTTATAACCCGTTATATCCCTGTATATTCCTCATATTATATATTATATACTCTTCCCCCGTATAACTAATCCTGTCCTTATAACCCGTTATATCCCTGTATATTCCTCATATTATATATTATATACTCTCCGGCCGTATAACTAATCCCGTCCTTATAACCCGTTATATCCCTGTATATTCCTCATATTATATATTATATACTCTCCCCCGTATAACTAATCCCGTCCTTATAACCCGTTATATCCCTGTATATTCCTCATATTATATATTATACACTCTCCCCCCATATAACTAATCCCGTCCTTATAACCGGTTATATCCTGTATATTCCTCATATTATATATTATATACTCTCCCCCGTATAACTAATCCCGTCCTTATAACCCGTTATATCCTGTATATTCCTCATATTATATATTATATACTCTCCCCCGTATAACTAATCCCGTATAACTAATCCCGTATAACTAACCCGTTATATCCTGTATATTCCTCATATTATATATTATATACTCTCCCCCGTATAACTAATCCCGTCCTTATAACCCGTTATATCCTGTATATTCCTCATATTATATATTATATACTCTCCGGCCCGTATAACTAATCCCGTCCTTATAACCCGTTATATCCTGTATATTCCTCATATTATATATTATATAATCTCCGGGCCGGATAATTTATCCCGTCCTTATAACCCGTTATATCCCTGTATATTCCTCATATTATATATTATATACTCTCCGGCCGTATAACTAATCCCGTCCTTATAACCCGTTATATCCCTGTATATTCCTCATATTATATATTATATACTCTCCGGCCGTATAACTAATCCCGTCCTTATAACCCGTTATATCCTGTATATTCCTCATATTATATATTATATACTCTCTCCCGTATAACTAATCCCGTCCTTATAACCCGTTATATCCTGTATATTCCTCATATTATATATTATATACTCTCCGGCCGTATAACTAATCCCGTCCTTATAACCCGTTATATCCTGTATATTCCTCATATTATATATTATATACTCTCTCCCGTATAACTAATCCCGTCCTTATAACCCGTTATATCCTGTATATTCCTCGTATTATATATTATATACTCTCCGGCCGTATAACTAATCCCGTCCTTATAACCCGTTATATCCCTGTATATTCCTCATATTATATATTATATACTCTCCGGCCGTATAACTAATCCCGTCCTTATAACCCGTTATATCCTGTATATTCCTCATATTATATATTATATACTCTCCGGCCGTATAACTAATCCCGTCCTTATAACCCGTTATATCCCTGTATATTCCTCATATTATATATTATATACTCTCCGGCCGTATAACTAATCCCGTCCTTATAACGCGTTATATCCCTGTATATTCCTCATATTATATATTATATACTCTCCGGCTGTATAACTAATTCCCGTCCTTATAACCTGTTATATCCTGTATATTCCTCATATTATATATTATATACTCTCCCACCGTATAACTAATCCCGTCCTTATAACCCGTTATATCCCTGTATATTCCTCATATTATATATTATATACTCTCCGGCCGTATATCTAATCCCGTCCTTATAACGCGTTATATCCCTGTATATTCCTCATATTATATATTATATACTCTCCCCCGTATAACTAATCCCGTCCTTATAACCCGTTATATCCTGTATATTCCTCATATTATATATTATATACTCTCCATCCCGTATAACTAATCCCGTCCTTATAACCCGTTATATCCCTGTATATTCCTCATATTATATATTATATACTCTCCCCCCGTATAACTAATCCCGTCCTTATAACCCGTTATATCCTGTATATTCCTCATATTATATATTATATATTTCTCATGCATAAAACCTGTCTTTTTTTATATCCCGTTTTAATGTCCCCCGTTGGGTTTTTCCAGTTCGCCCGGACATCAGCATTTTCCTGACCGGTAAGGGCCGTAAGAATTCCTCCCTGGTCTGCTTAGTGTCCGGTTTTTACCCAGAAGATCTGAACTTGTCCTTGGAGAGAGACGGACACCCCCTGGCAGAGACGTCCAAGAAATGGATCAACCCCAATGGCACCTTCTCATTGATCGCGGTCTTCCTGATGGACGTGACCCCCGATGACGATAATATTGATTATACCTGCACCGTTCACCACCCCACAGTCCCAGGAGGGGTGACGGAGAGACTGCGGTTTGTGGGTAATTAACCTTTAAAACTTATTAACGTTAAGAATAAAGGCGGTATATTGTAACTCGGGATTCAGAATCAGCTGGTAGCCCCAGGATGCTATTGGCCGGGTGACCTGTCACTCATCTCGGAACCGGCAGAGATCAAAGGTGGCGAATGCAGCATTTTGTTAAATGATTATTAAAAAATTGAAACATAAAAATGTAACCAATTAGTGTAACAACAATATAAGGTCAGTACATACAAAAATATACGGTATATTATATGATATATATTTATTATTACATGTGCTACAAACAAGCAGTGACGCAATAGGGTCACATGATGTTTGGCTGAGCACAATGGGATTTGTATTACACACAGGGAACTTATTACAATTACTGAGCGTTTCTTCGCTGGGTTCTGTGATGTACGTGGAAGCGTTTCTAACGTCTGTCTGTCTCTCTCTCTCCCTCTCTCTCTCTCTCTCTCTCTCGCTCTCTCTCTTTAGTGGATCCGTACATTCCCAAAGTGTTCTGGGTGATCGTATCCGTCGCGTTTTTCTTTGCCATTGGAATTCCATCTTTGTGCAAACACGGTAAGAGAAAAGAAAAAAAGAGATCGAAAGCCCAGATATACGATGTAACAATCATATTCCGGATGACATCACTGCGGATTATTAATGGCTGCAGCAAGGGCTGGACCGGCCCTGAATAATGTATATCTAATGCGGGAAGATTACCTTATAGTCATCTCACCGATTCAGCGATACGTTCCTTTCTTAAAGGAGAACTGCCTCTTTTTCTTATTTTTCCCTTTTATGTAAATGATTTTGTCAGTAGGATCCCAACTAAGAGACTTTTTGCAACAAATACGTTAAATTCCTTACAAACATAAGAGAATAGCTGGATATCGATGTACGGCGGGAGATCCCCTTTAAGGAGAAGCTCCGGGGGGGGGGGTCCTCCTGGTCTCAGATCGTGGCCCCAAAGGCTGACAGTGACGTAAAAAGTAGCCCATAAAGTATTTCACGCCTCCTGTTCCATGAATTTATTATCGCAAATTATACTCATGGTTGGGAACTGGAGGAGTTTTATCGCTGTGTTTTTTTTTCTCCCCAGTGACCGATATAACCACGTGCAAGGACTGGACAAACGGATGTACAGCTGTCCTGAAGTGCACCATCTCTGGCCGGTACCCCAAGGCCATCACCGCCGTGTGGATAATCAGACGTGGGGAGAAGGAGCTTGAGATAAAAGAGAGGGGGTCCATCCAGCCTCTGGGGGATTACAGGGAGCTACAGGAACAGGATCTATACACCTGCTGGAACAACATCAAGAGCATGTCCGTCTGCGGCCTGCGCCATTCCCTGTCTTCCATCCTCTGCTTCCAGGTGCGCAAGGAGCAGCACGACCAGGCCGAGTTCATATGCCGGTTCATGAAAGGAGACAAGATCCTGGAGGAGAAACACATCTTTGGAAGCGTCCTGGGTAAGAGAGCGGCAAATGCCTCGGCGTGAGTGAAGGTCCACGCTGTTCTAGACGCAAACTCATCGGCTGTCACATGCAAACGTATAGGTCATGTTAAGAAAATTTGGGGGACAAGTGCAATTCCTAAACCTAGCTCCAGGCCTGAGCCACACCTTTCAGCCTAACCTCAGCATTCAGCTTTGTTTCATGTTTTGACCTCTGTTTTCAAGACAACTCCATATCTCAACCCAAGCCATCTTCAGCCAAACTCCAAATCCGAGCCACAGCCTCCAACCAAGCTCCAAATCCCAACCCCAGTCTTCTTCTTAATGGAAAATGTGTATCTCTGTGTTTCCGTAAAGAGAGGTTCATTTCTTGTCTCTTTTTTTTCTCCTCCAGATAATTATGGGTTTTTCTCGGTTTCTGACGTGTGCGTCCCGGAGATATGCAACGTGGGCGACAAAGTGACCCTGAGCTGCATCATGCATGGAAACGTCCCGCGCGAGATCAGGGTATTATGGGAGAGATGCGCAGATGAGGAAAGGACAATTATTTGCAAGGACCAAGATGCCAACTACCAAGTGACTGAGAATAAATCGGGAGGGCAGATCTGCTCGTTTCTCACTTTCTGCCCCTCGGAGGATGATTCCGACGCCGTCTTCACGTGTTCCTTCACCGAGAACGAAGGGAGGATCCTTGCTGAACGCAGTTCAAAGCCTCTGAAAATGGCCGGTAAGTATAATGTATCCAAGAGTCGACGGCAGTGTCAAGGTATGGGAAGAATGGGTAGGTGGAAACTAGGTCTTCCATTCCATGTGATGGACCTTCTCGTCTGACCCTTCCACTTTTTTTCTTTTACAGAGCCAAGGAAGAATCCTTGGTCACGGACATATCAGGACTGGGGTTTCCGTGCATTCGACGAACCAGGCACCACGGAACTATAACTTTTGTTCTTCTTGGCTTGACCAACCTTCATGATCAACCTTCTCACATCATATTCTCATCGTCCGACTGTCGAGGCTTCGGGGAGTGGCTGGGAGCGGCACAGATGCATGGTAGGACCTGAGGAACATCTCATCTTCTGCCAGTCTCCTCGTTCCCTCGATGACGCGAACGCGAGCACAACGTTCCGACAGCATCCCTGCGTGGATTAACGCTCAACGTTCCTCATTGTCACGTCCCAAATACAAGCAGGCCGCCATTTTGCAGTAAGCCAAAGTGTTTCTCCCCTCCTGGATCTACCACCTTGATAGAATGTTACAGGTTAACCTACAGATGCTTCAAATATTTATATTATACACATCAAATGACCTACTTTTACTTTCTGGAGTCCCGCACCAGTCAAACAAAACAACATGCAAAAGCCTCGGCCAATCAGAAGCAGGATATCAGGTATGCGCTGGGAAGTATTATGGAAGGAGACGGCTCTAAGCACAAAGACAGACATCAAGCGGCGGGAAAATGCAATTAAACCTTTCCTCATAAGAAATATTATGTAGAAAAAAAGCGATTCCGCTGTAAATCCCGGAAAATAAAGAGCTTATCGCCATGGCAACTATTGGAATGTTCCTGTTGAATAAGGCATTCCATTAGTTGCTACGGCGATAAGAACACATTCTAAAACCCAGACCACAATCGCCTGATCCACAATGTGATGTGAGAAATCTATTTATTATTTAAAACTGTGAACTCACATTTTTATATAAATTCAAAAATATAACAGAAAGCATGAAAAAAAAAGCTATTATTTGTTTCCATGTTTTATCTCCGAAGCAAATTATGGGAAAACGTAAGAAAATTCAACTTTATTCTTGTAAGATTCCAAAGAAAATGAAGAAAAATGTCAGGATTTTCAATGTCTTTTGGCGTATTATTATTTTTAATTATTATTTTACAGTATTTTGTGCAAATTGTAAAAAAATATTTGAAAAAATATATATTTGTGTTAATGGAAAGTTTTGGGGTTTTTTGTTTTAATTGGAAGCGAAAATTGAAAACAATTTAAAACAATTCACCAAATCTTTAGTTCTCTAAACAAATGTAAAAAAATCTAATTTCCTGAAGATTTCTTTTCTTCATAAAGAATTCCAAAAACTCTTATTACCCCCCAAAATGTTAGTCAAATCCGTATTGTTTGTATAAATTAAAGTTTGTTTTTTTCTCGTGATATTTCCTTTTCCTTTTTGTGAAATGTAAAAATTAAATATTTTAAAAAAATACCGAAAGATTTGCTCATTGATGACCTTTATGGTCAGCGTTAAATTCTGGGGTTAATTCCGGGAATTTCTGTGGGGGTGGATTGGAGATTTTTAAGTGACTGTGAGTTGTAGTTCCCGGGGCCGGACAGCTCTCGGTGTCTTTCTGTGTTTGCGGTGTCACAATAAACGAGTTGTATCATTACACACATCCCTGATCTCAGTTGTGTGGCTGCCTGTGAGTGCTGTGAGTTGTGCGACTGCTTGTGAGTGCTGTGAGTTGTGTTATTGTGTGTGAGTTCTGTGTGTATGTGACTGCCTAGGAGTGCTGTGACTGCCTGGGAGTGCTGTGAATTGTGTGACTACCTGGAAGTGCTGTGAATTGTGACTGCCTGTGAGTGCTGTGAGTTGTGTGATTGTGTGAGTGCTGTGGGTATGGGACTGCCTGTGAGTGCTGTGAGTTGTGTGATTGTGTGAGTGCTGTGGGTATGGGACTGCCTGTGAGTGCTGTGAGTTGTGTGATTGCCTATATTTGCTGTGAGTTGTGTGAGTGTCTGTCTGTAGGCACGGTGAGTTCTTGTGTTGAGTGCTGAGTGTTTGTGAGAGTCTATGAATTATGTGAGTGGCAGTGTGAGTGTTCATCCAGTTAATGAACGGCCGCCCTGATCACATTACTCCATATGACCACTAGGTGTCACTGTTGCAGAAGCTGCAGCTACAGAGCGATCCCATTGAAATCAATTGGGGGCACTTACTGCGCAACCTGAAAGCTTTCCTGATATACTGAACATGAGTGACCCCCTGAGTGCACCCCCTGAGCACCCCACTCCAGTAAAAGAATAAGTGACTGTTCAATCCTATTCCGGCTCAGACATGTAGAAGCACTCCATGGCCTCACGGGGGCGCCGCTCAGAACCATTCCCTGCCGGCCTGTTATAACCCCCCCCCGCCTGCACTATATGAGAGCGGTTTCACTGCGGCCTCCACTGCATGTCCTCCCTGCCATGTATCCACCAGAAGCAGAACCCGCCGGCAGATCGGCCCCATCCGGCCCCCGTGTAGTCGCCCGTCTCTCCTGCTGTAACGACTCAAACCTTAATCAGTTGCTGGTCTCGTCTTAGATTCAGGAGCCGTATGTCTATCCCATGCATGTTGAATACCCTCACTGTATTACCCTCTACCACCTCTGCTGGGAGGCTGTTCCACTCATCTACACCTCGTTCTCAGGGCTTTCTCCGGTTACATGTGCTCAGTGTGATTAAACGCTGATGCGTGGGATTCTGTGCCGTTTAATCCCGCGCTCGGAGCAGGAAATCCCAGCCGCAGGGGTCTCTTTAACCTTGAGCCGCTCGCTCGGTGCCTCTGGGCAGACGTCACTTGCCGTATATAACTGCAACACTATATACCCGGGGCAAAGCTTCTAGGCTCGTGTCGGTGGGGGCAGAGAGGGGCATTTGCGGCTCCTGTTTGCGGTGTGGGGTATTTGTGCTGAGATTGGAGGCAGAAGAGTTACTTTTCTATCGACCCTCACAATGTAACGTTAATTAATTACCCCGTGGATACAAAGTATGACTACGTGAGGGGCACCAATACATGACACAGTGATACCCCGAGGACAGGGACCGGCGGGGTGTTTACACCAGGGGGCCAGGGGGGGGATTTTGCTTTGAGGCTTCGCAAAAAATTTAGACTGAAGGCTAACAATTGCAGGGCATGAACCAATCATACTTCCCAAGTGTCCCTCTGTGCTGCCCCTCTGTGGGCTTCATGTGGATCTTCCCTGACCAGCCCACTGGGGCATAATGTAGATTGAAGTGTGACATCACAGCATCCAGGTGGCTTCCATGTGCACCAGGATATGATATCATATTCCAGCATCTGGCTTCACTGACTCGGAAGGGGTGAGGTAATTATAATTGCCCCTAGTCCTGCCCCCCATATTAAATAATGTCCACACAAAAATTATATTTCAAAAAGCGTAACATATAGAATGATAGGAGGGGTTATATGGAATTATAGGCGGGGTTATCTCAAATACTAGGAGGAGTTATATGCAATGATAGGAGACCCGGAGTATTTGGGTTTTTACCGGATGGCTGGAGAAGCAGCAGGGTTTATAGGGTAATAGGAAGGGTTATAGGGAGGTTTAGGGGGGGTAATAGGGGTTATACTATACCTTCCAACATCGGAGATGTCCAAATCAGGACACCGGCGTTGGGGGTGTGGAAAAAGGTGGGGCTGCCAGAAGTGGGTGGGGCCAGGGAGTGTTCCGCCTCCCCGGAAGAGTCCCCGTGTGGCGCTCATCTTTTGAGCGAGGCGAGGAGGCCACGTCGGAACTAAAGCCCAGCTCCCTGCGCCATGATCCCCCTGCCCCGGGGCAACTACGTGGGGCAGCGCCCGAAAACCAGGGCCGTCCTGCAAAAAAACTAAACGTAACGGGTGTAATCCTGCAGGGAGGGCTGTATCGACGACTGCTGCTACAGACTAAGCAGATAATGGCCAGATTTAGGGTGCGTTTGGCTGCAGAGTAACGGGTAACAGCGGTAAAACAATTACTTGACACCTATCTCCTAATGTCCCAGTTTTAGCGCGGCCGGCATCGCCCGGGTAACCGGCTCATTCATACTCAGCTGTCGTCTGCCTGATAAACGCCCGTCAATCACACGAACACTTTCCCTGCAACCGAGAAGATGAACGTTATGCAATTTCGACTTATAATCCCCCCCCTCCCCCGAAAGCTTCATCCGATGGCGTTTAGAGTGTCCGTGAACCCGTTACCTTCCGGAACTCCTTCATCCATCAGAGAGAAATGCAGATTTTATTATATCAATTATTTTTATATTAATTAAAAATGTATCCTTGCTGGTTAAAAATAGCAATTTATTTTGTAAGAATAGAGGAATTTGTCTCGAGGCGCCGCCTCTGAGGAGCTGTCCTTGGTGCCGAGCCCCACCTTTTACCCGGAGCGCTTCCTTTTCACATCAGTGGGCGGTCCCACCGAAAGCTGCCCATTTTTGGACGGGAAGTGGGCGGGGAATGGGGCACCGCTTGACCCCAAATCTCCGGGCAAATACCCGGAGAGCCCTCAGGTGTGTGCACCAGGCGGAAGGAAGGTATGGAGGACTGGCCTGCCCCTCCCCAACCTCCAAATAGATTGTAAGCTCCTGGTGCAGATCAAATATGTCAATGAATGAAAAAAAAAAAGAGGGAGGATTATTAATAAAACATGAGCGCTGAAACTTTGGGACATTAGTTAAAGTTACAGGGTGCATAGTGCGGAAACAAAATCCACTTCACTGAGTGGGTAGTAGACACATGGGATAGACTTCCAGCGGAAGCAGTGCAGGCAGACACAGTAAAGGGATGTAGGTAAAGCTCTCCTAAAGAATGAATAAATAAAAAAGGGAATTTAAAAATGGCAGCCGAGATGGGCCGATGGTTTCTTTTTGCTTTGGCGTTGTTCAGTGGGAAGCGGCTATACTGGGTCGCCATGGCCGGCGCAGTGCTGCGATGGCTGCGATGTTGCGAGGGGTTAACCCGCAGACCGTGGCAGTGTATGGAAGGTCTCCGTCAGGGAGCTCTAATCCTTCATCAGGATGAGAAGCAACTGCTGTGTGCCCCCCGCCGCGTCCCTCCCTCCGACCGCCGTCCGCAGCCTCGGCTTCTCTCCTCTCCCTGGCTGCAGAACATTTATTTTGAGCCCAAGGAGCTGGGGACGCGTCGCCAAATTTGGTCAAAGATAGAGGGCTGTGATTGACAGCGGCTCCTTGAGACAGACGGCCGCTGCTGAGACAGCTCCATCTGTCCCCGAATCCTTCACAGGGTCAGGGGCACCCGGGGCGCTGGGGGGGGGGGCGCGTTACCGCACGCCGCGGGTGTAGGACACGGATGTATGGATCTGACACCCGGACGCATCCCGGCTCGTTAGCCGGAGCGGGGTGCAACACGGGATACACGCGGGATACAAGGCAGGATACAGCGCGGGATACAGGTGTTATAGGGAGGGGTATATGGGGTAATAGGAGGCGTTATAAGGATCAGTTATATGGAGTAATAGGAGGCGTTATAAAGAGGGGTTATAGCGAGGGGAGTAATAAGACGGGTTATAAGGCGGTATACGGAGTAATAGGAGGGGTTGTGGGGGTAATATGGAGTAATAGGCGGGTTATGTTGAGTGGCAGGAGGAGTTATAGGAGGAGTTATAGTAAGATATATCAGAATAATGCACACAATTATATCCTCATGGCACATGTCCCAACATATTGTATGTATTATTACATATTATTGGACGAGACCCCCTGTCGCCTCGTTACATCTGAAACTAATTTACTGACCCCGCAGCTCATCACAGGATAGGTGGGGGAAGCAGTAATTAAACGCCATTTATTGGTCGTTACAGCACGGAACTTCCCATAATTCCATCTGTTCATATAGCGCCAGCAGGTTCAGTAGCGCTGTGAAAACACACGACACGATGGAGCGGGGTGGTTTTAGCAGAGGGGGTTCCACCGACCACGCGCGGCAGGTGGACACTGCGGGACGCCCTCGAAATGTTTTTCCTCCCCGTGTGAATCGCGCCTGCGGGAAATATAAGCGCGTAGAGTAGGGTTTTTCTTGGTGGCTCTAATAAGACTGATCCACGCGGTTATATTTGGGATAAGTGCGGCATCGGGTTACTACTAATCGCTCCCATGGCCCCGGGTTTAGAAGCATTACAGAGAATCAGGTCAAGGGCCCCGGAGCGCCTGAACAAGTCCCAAATAAACTCGCTGACCTCTGGCCGCTGTCCGTGAGCTAAAAATAAGCGCAAGGGACGGCGCGAGAATGGATCCAAATAAATGATTCCATATAATGTGTGAGGGGCGGCCATGATATACATGACATCATAACCTCTTGAGAGGCCTCCATCTTGAGAGGCGGGGCGGACCGGGGATAATGAGGCAGCGATGGCGCTTTAAGGCCAGAGGGCGCCTAATGAAGTCCATCCGGCGACCACGCGCTGCGGATCGGTGGCCATGGGGCGGTCGGGCAGTGGGCCGCTGGGAGTCTGCGTGGTGTGTCGGGGGGGTTTATTTGCATTGATAAAGGGTAAGAACCGTGGGGGGGCGGAGGGTGGTCCTAGGAGTTGGTGGGACGCGTGGCCCACTGCCCCTCTTACCTAAACAGCGTCTCCTGGAGGCCACCGTGGACCTCCATTGATTTTTCACCTCTCTGTCCCAGTTGAGAGATCGAAGGATCTTCCAAACTGGCCCCCCCTCCCCCAAGCATGACAACGGGGCTGCTACCTGGTACAGTGCCAAAAATTCAGGACTGTCCTGCTAAAACGCGGACAGTTGGGAGATATACCTGGAGTTTTCTACTCTAGGACTTCACTAACTTTTTTTTGGCACTTTGGAAGGGAAAAAAATCGATGAAAGAGATTTTCTACCATAAATTTATACTACGTCTCAGGCCACGGGGCAACAAAATAACGAGCTGGGCTCATACGGGGTTCCCGTGGGACTCGGGGGAACGGCACCAGTTTGCGTGCCGGTTTTATTTGGGGGTCCAGAAGCCCCCCATTAGTTTGCCCACCGTGTGGTATTGGACTCCTTTGAGTCGTGTAACACTTATTTTTGGCACCAAAAAAAAGTCCGCATTCTTCGCGCTTCCAAAGCTATAAGTGGCCTTTGTGGACAGGCGGCATCCTCAGAATGTGTCCACCTGTCTGTGCAGAATCCCCCCACTGCTAGCCTCGGCAGCCGCCTGTCCTGTGACGAAACGCGTCCTCTGCCCCCCTTACAACCTTCACGCTTTGCCACATTTGGACCGTGGTGGGCCCTTCTCTAATAGCATTTAACCCTCAATCTGCCAGTGAAGTGCCACTTGGCCCCCCTCAAGGCATCGCAAACCCATCACTTGTCATTGTGTACATTTTTACTGTTTAAAATCCAAAATCGCCCTAAATTTATCCACTAGCCTCTTATAACGCGGCCACGGCGGGGACATTTCAGGTGACCGCCGGTTAGACGCCGGCTCAGTTCCGTGGCACCCAAAAACTTCCATCTAACTTTAGCATAAAGACGTAGTCTTTTCCGATACTGGTTCTAGTCCCAGAAAATGTTAAAAAAAAAAAATATATGTATATTTTTAAAAAAGATAATTTTTTAAGATTTCTGTGCATTAGAAAATAAGTAAAACGCAAGAGGTTAAACCGGTGAGTATGTTCTGGTCTAGCAAACTAATTTTATATATATAGAAAAAAAAAAATATATATATATATATATATATACATCTATACATATCTATAAATATATACACATCTATATATATATATATATATATATATATATATATATATATATATATATATGTACATATATATAATATATATATATAATTTATAATATATATATATATAATATATATAATATATATATATAATATATATATTATATATATTATGTATATAATATATATAATATATATATTTTATATTTATATAATATATAATATATATATATTGTATATATATAATGTATATATTATATAGATGTATATCTATGTATCTATATATATATCTATACATATATATATATATATATATATATATATATATATATATATATATATATATATACATATATATAAGGCCATTCCAGGTGTGTTCGGTATTCATGTAATAAAATGTTGGCCCCCTTCCCTGCCCCCTTTCTTCTCCACTTTGGGACAGGGCACTGAAGGGGTTACTAGGCACTTACAGAGGGCGATATCTCTCGGCTGCAGGAATCGGACCTGGAACACAGAGTAATTCAATCAGTCGAAAAAACCCATCAATTAACATCGCTAGGGGTACGTACTCACGACTAAACCCTTTCACCGCCGCGGCCCAGAAGGTCAACATTCCTCCCCGCGATATCATAATATTTTCCAGCGGCCGGGTTCTGGGTATCCCGGGAGGCGGAAATTCCAAGAAATGGGTTTTGGAGGAAGGAAAAAAAAAATGGGTGTGGGGGGGGAGGGGGTTGTGTGGGGGGCATTAGACACCGGAGAATGTGATGGGAGATGTAAAGATAGATTATTAACTAAAGAGACCACAGCAAAAAATGTGACAACATTCAGAGGGATCCGTAATGTGACAGCAGAGAAGCCCCAAGGACGTGACAGCGACGGAGCCTAAAACTCACAGAATAAGAGAACGGGGGAAATGCATTTCATTACATCGTTTATAATAAAGCTACAAGTGACATTTATACCGATAAAGCAACATGAGACGGGAAGAGCGATGTAACAGCATGTAACGAGGAGCATAGCTGCCAAGTGTCTTCTTTCAGCTTGGTCAGTCCTTCTCTGTCCCTTCTTCCATCACTCTTTTCTCGGAGGTCAGAATGTTTGCTGGGTATGAGGGGATCGCAGGGTTCTACAGCCCTAAAAGCCCCGATAATGTGTATAGAAACAGCAGGAAACGGCTTTATAAATTAAACGGGGTAAATAAACCCCATTATTCTTCTTCTAATGACCCTGACCGCGCGCCACTTCTGGCCGTCGGGAGGTATGGAGACCATCAGGCAGATCATCGCACAAGAGGCATGATGTAACAGTTTCCAGAATTATGTCATCACGTGGAGTGATAAGGCTGTCTGTCGTCACTCTGTAAACGAAGCAATAATATAATAAAGAACGTTAAATGCTGATAATTCGGGGGGCTTCTGGTCCGTATGTCTGAGATCCGTGTCCTCTGTCCGTGCATTGAAGGATTCTATAGGTATCCTATATATTTTTTTTTCTATTTTTTCAGTTTCTCTAACCCATCCTCTCATTATCTACCCAGCACTCTATTTACTGTCATTAGGGTTCTAATGGAATTTATTAAATGACATCATCACACAGATCATCGAGTCCAACCCACCCCGTTCCATTTTTTGCTAGATCCAGACAAAACATGATGCCGACGGCCAATTTCCCTTCCTGGGAACGAATCCTCCGTGACCCCAAAAAAGATAATGAGTGGAATTCTCTCCCGCGTCATTCTCCGCTTGGTATGGCCCTCTTTCACCAACAACGCATTGATCTCTTAGATATCTCCCAGCGAAGGGTGGATTCCCCATCTTTCCTGCCCTTCATTTTCCAGATTCCCTGTCATTTGGCTCTCATAGGATGGTTTATGATGAAATATTTTCTACAAGCTCTCCGGAGGACCCTCAAACTACCTTTAAACGTATTTGGATAAAGTAATCAGACTCTCCGAGTGAATATTTCTTCCATATCTACCCCAAAAACTATTTTTATGAAGCCGAAGCCCAAAAGTGGCGTATAAAGTAAAATGAATGGTAAATAATGGCATCATATGACTAATACACGTGATGAATAAGCGTCTTATCTCCTCCATCGCAAGCTGCTGTGGTTCTTGTGGTTAATCGCTGCACCAACTGCGTAACCTTGCATTTCATCATGTTTAACCGACTTCAATACATATAAATAACTAAAGTATAAAACACTTCATATCACTTTTTTAAAGACATCTCAAAGGATTGGGTCCACCTTTTGACCACCTTAGTCCACTAGAACCTCTTTTACCCCCCTTTAGTGTCTCTACTACCACTCCAACTTCAGTGTTAACCTCTTATAGTTCTCTTATCTCCCGCGCTCCCTCTCTCTATCTCCTTCTCTCGTGGACTCCTTGCCTCGCTCTCTCCTTCGCTCGGCGCCCCTCCCCCCACCTCTGCTGCTGACTCTGCCAAATTGGAAAGGGCGAGAAGGTAATCGGAGTCCCCGGTGCCCGCAGCTGTTCCTCCCATTATTGGGAACAGAGCACTGGCCCCCTGTGACACTGACATAAAATTCGCAGGTTCCCCACGGCGTACAAACATCCCGCAGAGCTCCTTTCAATCAAGACTTACATTTATCACAACAATGAAGCCTATATCATGACTCGACGGAGCAGTCCAGAAAAATGTCCAAATTGCCCCAAATTTGACCAAATTTGAAATTTTACAAAACAAATTATTTATACATTTTTTGGATTCAAAGTAAAAATCCCAACAAATTTTACCACCGGCCCTGTTTTTTTTTTTAGCGTCCCATGTGTAAGTGGGGGGACTGCGATGATCGGGGGGGGGGCGGTAAAGAAGGATGCTGAGTTATGGACCATAATTAACGATCCATAATTAAGTGTTAGAACGCTGAAACCCCCTCTCCATCTCCTCGTTACATCATGAAATAGATGGCCGGGGCGAGGATGAGGTCACCCGGGCTTAACGGGCACATTTGCCACGACGCGGGGGAAAATCGCTACCAAAATATTAAGATAAATATTAAAATAATAAATATTATTATTTATTAATTTCTGTAGACACATTTTCCATCCCTTCGCCATTTTTTTAAAATAATCAAGAAAAAATGTGCACATTTAAAATTATTATTATTTAGGTGGGAGGGTGAAGCATTTTTTATAATTTTTTTTAATTAATTTATCTTGAAGTTGCATATTACCCGAACGGTGCAAAATTAAAATAGTCCCCGCGGTCGGTTCATTTATGCTTCCTTTTTATTAATACAAAAATCTAATTATTTAACTCTTTTTAATATATATATATATTTTTATTACAAATAAAGCCTCCAATTTAATCCTAGGCTTAAAAACACGGACATTTAAAAATTATTTTCCAAAACCATTGATTAAAACTTAAATATTTAAAATGTATATTAATATATAAAAATTCTAATATATTAGATATAATATAAGAAGCTTGGATTTTAGAAATGAAATACGCCGTGTCAGGGTGACGTCTCTTCTCTTTTTGGCTACTCCTGGACCGGTGTCTGGCTGAGAGTCATGGGAATTACTAAAGCAAACACATAAACCAATTGGTGTGCAACTTTTTTTTTATTTTTTTAAATTATTTTATTTTGTCGAGACTCCCAAACAAAAAGAGGTTACATTACATTACATCGTCGATAAGAAATGCCCGGAATAAACCAGCTTTTTTTTTTTTTTGCTTTTAACCCTTTGTTTTAACACACTGCTCCGTAGACCAGGGGGATTGGTCGATTTCAATCCTAAGCCCTACCGACCACAACTATGAAAACATCCGTGCGATAACGCCGCATGGGTCTTTCCATAAAAATGTTCGCGATAAATAAAAATATTTCTTCTAATAACCCTTCGTTGCTCGGCCGCCCCCCCCCCTCGGGCACGCATCCAAAAACCATCAAGCACACGAGCGCCCGATGCGAAGAGGCCATTGTGAGAGATTTATCTGACAGTTCATTGACTGCAAATAAGTATCTGAGCCATAATTGGACATTTCCTCGGCGAAGATGCCGGCGGCGGGCGGCGCGGTGTTGCTGTAGCATAGCTTTTGTTAGGCAATGTATATCGAGTGGCCTTTTGCACTTCACGGAACACTTAAGGAGGTCACTCGATCCGTGTCCCACCAACTGCTGCCACCCGATAGGGTTCTAATTACTTAAGATGTATAAATAAATATATAAATATATATAGCGGCATCACACGAGAGGTTAAAGTGCGAGCGAGTATTCTGAGTATTGGACATGCCGGCCTCCTTCATCTCCGGGGAGCTTCGAGTGTCCGCGGCCGGCCTCGTTGAGTTCTAGAGTCAGCGGGGCGGCCGTGGCCGGCGTACGGGGGATTAGTGTTCCGGAATTGGGTTTCTTTGAGTATATGTTTTCATGTCACACCGCATGACGAGGCACATAATAGTGGGCTGCAGAATAGATTGTCAGCTCACGAGAGCAGGGCCCTCTTCTCCTTCTGGGACAGTATGTCCTCCTAACCATGCTAATTCTGTATATTGTGAATGTTGTTACTTTTCACTGTCCTTTTATTGTAGTAGAACTACGGACCCCGCTAGAGCTCTATAAATGTAATATGGAGGGTAGGGTCACCTGTTGGCTACCTGGATCCCGGAGGTGGTGGTCCACTCCCCACCAAAGACAAGGGAAGACTTACTGTCTTTCGTACTCTTTGAGTACGGCTCCTCTTCGGCCAGGGCAGGCAACTGAGGTTCAGGAACAATTATTCAAGTTTAAGGGTCAGTAACAGAATGCTGAGGGGCTCTGACAGAGAACACCTGAGCATTTCAGAGGAGGGCTCCGGTGTGTTCTATACACCTCTACGAGACGCGGGCTACGCTCCCAATTGGTTACAGCCAGCTATATAGATTGGCGCATGTTTACCAAATTGTACAAGTTATTGGATGCATTTAGTTTTGGAGTCTATAAAGGAGTGTGTGAGTGTGAGTATGTGTGAGTGTGTGCGAGTATGTGTGCGTGTATGTGAGTATGTGTGAGTATGTGCGAGTATGTGCGAGTATGTGCGAGTATATGTGTGAGTATGTGTGAGTGTGTGCGAGTATGAGTGAGTATGTGTGAGTATGTGTGAGTATGTGAGTATGTGTGAGTGTGTGCGTGTATGTGTGAGTATGTGTGAGGATGAGTGAGTATGTGTGAGTATGAGTGAGTATGTGTGAGTATGTGTGAGTATGTGTGAGTATGTGCGAGTATGTGTGAGTGTGTGTGAGTATGTGTGAGTATGAGTGAGTATGTGTGAGTATGAGTGAGTATGTGTGAGTATGAGTGAGTATGTAGATGTGAATTTGAACGTCCCTTTTACATTAAACGGCAGATTAGGAAGCATTATTACAATGAGATGAAAATACAAAGTTAACAACAACATAAGCAGGCATAGTGGTAGGGAAGGTGAAGCGAGCCCTGATCCTGAGAGCTTACAATCTATTAGCCATCAAACTGGGACGAGTTGGCACTAATTATTATTATTATTATTATTAACCGAAGTTCATACGTTTGTGTTATTATCTTCATGGAGCGATTTTATTAATTTCCTTTAATGGGGGGGGCTCTGCATTGTGCACTCAGAGGGTTCGTCGATGAGAAGAGAACGGGGGTTCATTTATTATTTTATTAATAAGATTGTATTTATAATCTGGGGGGGACGCCGGGTTGTAGCTCATCATGAGACAGCTTTTTGGATAAGGTGACCCCTGACTGCAATGAAACCAGAAGCGGTGGATTTAGTCTTTGGCACCGTGAAGGATACAAGTACCAGACACTCGCAACTCCAGGAAAGGTGGCACTTTTTAGGTTAGGAGAGGTGAGTTTAGGATAGAAACTGGTTTACTCATACTCGCTTGTGCCAGGGAGACTTAATCCCAATGATACTGCTGCCAGATAGAAGAGATATCAAACCGTCCTCGGAGTCATCGTAAGATCAGCTTCCCGCCAGCACCTAATAAATCACGATGGCTGCTCGGGGTTGTCCTCTGCCAAAGCTCAGCACGGTATCTCTGAGGGGAGCAAAACACTTTCTGGGATAGTCCTCTTCCCGTTAAACACATTCTAGGATAGTCTCCTTCCCCGGTAAACACTTCCAGGGGTAGTCCTCTTCCCCGGCAAACACTTCCAGGGATAGTCCTCTTATCCGGCAAACACTTCCAGGGATAGTCCTCTTATCCGGCAAACACTTCCAGGGGTAGTCCTCTTCCCCGGCAAACACTTCCAGGGATAGTCCTCTTATCCGGCAAACACTTCCAGGGATAGTCCTCTTTCCCGGCAAACACTTCCAGGGATAGTCCTCTTATCCCGCAAACATGTGTTTGGTGTTGGAGAGCGTCTATGTATGCATGTATGTGTTTGTGTTAGAGTGTGTGTTACTGTATGGTGTTAGCGTTTGCGTGCATGTGAGCGTGTGCTAAGGCATGGTGTTAGTATATGCAAGTGTACATTGTTAGCTTGAGTGTGGGTCAGCATGTGTGTGTGCTAGTAGATGGTGTTAGCATGAGTGTGTGAGTTAGTATTTTCTGTTTAACATGAGTATAAGAGTGTTAGGGTCAGCATAGTGGTAGAAGGGAGGGAGATGTGGATGGATGTGTAAGTGTATGGTTGGTTGGGTGTTAGAGTGAAGTTGTATGTTACTATGTGCTTGTGTTTTAGTTGTGGAGAAAGGGGCCAACGAAATACTGCACCCAGGGGCCACTAACCCTATGCTCACCCCTGGCGTCTCATTTCTGAAAAGATTCACAAAGGTCCTTAAAAACCTGCTAAACACATATAATGTTTTTGTTTAGTGCTGATTTCTCTCCAAATAACAGGAAAATCAAGCAAACCAGAGGACATTAATCATTTGGCGAATCCTCTTTCAAATATTCACGTGAATCTGTCCTCTGTTTCAGATTGAGAAACAACGAGGATCTGCGTAACGTCTCCTGAGACTTAGATGTAACGTGAGGAAGCTTTACGTTACTGAGAGCGTGGTAGATAAGTGGAACAGCCTCCCAGCAGAGGTGGTAGAGGGTAATACAGGGAGGGGATGTAAACATGCATGGGATAGACATACGGCTCCTGAATCTAAGACGAGACCAACGACTGATTAAGGTTCGAGTCTTTACAGCAGGAGAAACGGGGACTAGACGGGGGCCGGATGGGGGCCGATCTGCCGGCAGGTTCGCGCTTATTCCTTTTTCGGCCCTGGCTCCCCCGATGTATGGAGACGCGCCTCGCCATTTGCACTTGAATGTAATAAGCCTCCCAAGTCATTAGCGTTTACCACCTACTGGCAAAGTCATCAGGACCCCAGGAGTCGTATAACTGACAGGTAATAACTCGGGGGGGTCGGGTGTCCAAGTATTTTGGCCGTAAACTAGCGGGTCAGGATCCAGAAGGAAATAATCGGAGATCTATCGGAGCCGATCTCGCGGGACTCACGGGGAGACGCTGTGGTCTTTTTAATGCGTTTGTCGCTCACGTCCCTTTTTTTATGGTTTTTTAACCCATTTTCTACCCGGGCCCCGCGTTCCAAAAACCTCTGAATTAGATTAGAATAACATCTGATCGTCATGGCGATCCTTCTGTCCATGTATATAAATTCCAGCACGCATCATCGTGTTTGTTACAGAATATTATTGGCTCGCTCGGGAATATCATGTGCTCTGCGGGGGCCGACATGTCCTGGTGACTGGGGGGATGTTTATGGGGTCAGCCCCGGGCAAAGTTTATTTGGCAACAAGGAGAGCTCTCCCTCTGTCCCACTTTAGACCAAAAAGGGGTCCCGACACTTATGTAATGGGTAACGATAGTAAAAAAAATTAAATAAAATAAATGGAATTTTAGGGACTTTAAGTATCGGATCGCATGAAATGTCTTCTTCCTTGCGAAGCCCCGGATTTTATTTCGGTTTATGGTTGGGATTCGGTAAAGCTTTTACACGAATGTCTGTGAATTTAGACATGTCTCTGTAGGCATTGGAGACGTCAGACTTTAAGGGGTTAACAACAATAACCTAATGGAAAAAATGCCAAATTTTAAATTTTAGTAAGAAAAAAGAAAAAGCAGTATATCGACCGTTTCCCTTTGAGTATAAGGGCTATGAAGTATGATATGTTTATATACCTTGTTATATACCTTGTTAACCCCTTACAGCCCAGAGGGGTGCTCCAGCTGTCACATGCACTTTAATTCTGCGTGGGCCCTTTACATTTCCATGTTGTCTCTTTTGTAAATGCATGGGGGGATTCTGCAGACCCCCCTGCCCCCCCATATATATTTGCCCCTTTTCTTACCCCGAAGTTTCTTTCTGCGCAGATTTCCCGGCACTTGATATACTGGGGGGGGGATCAACCGAGACCCCCACATCCCCATTACCGGAAAGCGCCCCCCATTGATTTCGAGGGGAGCGATTCCCTGCCGCTGACTGCCTGCTTCGAGCAGCCATTCAGCAGCACAAGTTATCAGAACACACAGGAGGCTGGAAGCTGCAGCTCTGGAGCTGCAGCTTCTACCTAAGGCAAGTGCTTTAGTCTTTGAACTTTTTTAAGAATGCCCTTTAATGTCACCAGAAAGTGCCTTAATATGCGTTATTATTGCGTAATAAGTTCCCCGGGACATTAAACTGTCCCTGTGAGTTATATTGGTTCTGAATGTCCCCATTCCACGTCCGAGTCCCCTGTGCTATGACATCTGATAAAATTACCCAGCGAGGGTGTCAGGGCCGGGGTCAGATCTTCCCATTCCGAGATCTTTGGTTACAAGAACGTGTGGCCAACAGTTTCTACAACACAAAGAACGGCCCGACCCGCGGACACCGACTGCTATCCAATTACTGCGGGGCAGACATTATTTACTGCACTGCTGCAAAGCGGCACCGAGGCGGCATTTTCCGTGAAACTTCCCCGCGGAACACAAATCCAGGAAACCTTCGAGGGCACCGCAGCCCCACGGGGGTTAGTTCGGCTCAAGCGCTTGCAATTTTATTAAAAGTCTTACAGTGTGTACCACACCTGCTCAATGTCCCTGTTTTGTTGGGCCAGTCCCAAACTCCCGTGCCATTCTTCCCCCCTTCCCTCCGTTGATGCCCCTCTTTCCTCCCCAGGTGCCCTGCTTTTCTGGGAGCTCACTGGTCATATTATCTGTCCTGAGCCAGCATTACATACATGCAAATATACACACACTCATGCTAACGCCATAAAATAACTAATAATTATTAGTATGAGCCCAGGGGTAATGGTGCCTGGTGTCTCCCCCCGTAACTAAAACCCACGCACATACAACACGCAAACTCACTCTAACACTCTCTATCTATCTATCTATCTATCCATCTATCATTTACCTTTCTATCTATTATTTGTCCCTCTCTCTCTCTCTCTCTCTCTGATGTATCTCTGGATTTATGTCATTCGGTTGTTCTATCTATATGCCTGTCACCGTCCGTCTGTCTGTCTGTCCGTCTGTCTGCTATATATATCTGCCTTCCTGTCATCGGCTCCCAATCTGCTTTAGATCTTACTCTCTGCCCGTCGCTGCCCCTCTCTGCCCCTCTCTGCCCCCCTCTGCCCCTCTCTGCCCCCCTCTGCCCCTCTGCCCCCCTCTGCCCCTCTCTGCCCCTCGCTGCCCCTCGCTGCTTCCCTCAAATCCCGCAGGGCTGAACATTCAATCCGTCCTGATTCCGGCTCCCGGTCAGAACACTAAATCCCACCGCGGAGGATACGGCCGGCGAGGAGTCGGGGGGGGGGTATAATGGAGGAAGGGGGAGGACGGGGGTCTCGGGAGGAAAAGAATGGGGGTCCTGGGGAATTAGCAGCCGGAGAATTGTGGGTATAGAGAGGAAAATGATGGAGCGGTTTTATCCCAGAACAGGTCCAACAGCAAAAACAGCAAAAAAACTAAATATCTAAATCTGTCGACAAAAAAACAACAATTCTCTGTAATATTCCAACCCACGGAAGGAATCCGGCATTCGGGGCTCACGTCCAGGGGCTGGGTGTTCAGTATTTAATCCTAAAAAGTAGGTATTCACTAATAGCCCCGCCGCCACTATATGAAACACATTATATACACATTCTCCAAGCTCTTTTACTTCACTCAGAGGGTGGTGGATAAGTGGAACGGCCTCCCAGCAGAAGTGGTAGAGGGTAATAAAGTGAGGGTATTAAACATGCATGGGGTAGACATACGGCTCCTGAATCTAAGACGAGACCAACGACTGATTAAGGTTTGAGTCGTTACAGCAGGAGAAACGGGCGACTAGACGGGGGCCGGATGGGGCCGATCTGCCGGCGGGTTCTGGGTTTCTGTATATTGAGAAGGCCAGAATATATGTAATGTGAGAAGACGTTTTTGGTAAAAATAATTGTTCCAGATTGGTGGTGAGAGGATGAGGAGAGTTGGGAAGCGATGCGTTTCTATTCATCGGATTCTATGCGTTCCTCTAAATAAATTTAGGGCGTTTTGGATACATTTAGTAATTTGTAGCCGTTTTCTCTCCATTCTCGATACATTATGTGAGATTATTCGCGCCGATGGCCCCGGGGCAGCTGACGCTCTATCGGATAATTACCCCCCCCCCCAAAGGACACGGGAAGGAGAAGAGGCCTTAAGGAGGGGGCTTCATCCATTTCGCCCTCCTTAAAAGGCAGAGGGTCTCAGAGACAGAACCCGGCCCTCCTCCTCCTTACAGGGCCAGGAAAAAACTTTGTGCTGCCTTCTGCTGATTTCAGCGCTTCTGCCATAACCCAAAACGACCACCTTTCCCCACAGCGTGACCTCTGTGACCTCTGTGACCTCTGTGACCTGTCCAGCAGCCCCTCTCACTCTGCTGCTGCAGCTTGCTCAGATTTCTGCTCGTCTGGTTATTTAACACATCGCTGTCTGGGGGCTCAAATTGTTTGTCGGATGATGATCAGCAAGTACTTAATCTTATTTCATAACCTGCTCCCTCTTTAATGGAGGTGGCCGTATACCCGGGATATATATATATATATATATATTACTAACATCAACATGGAAGCCATGTTTCCTGTCCCAATGAGCTTACAGTCCATTAATAAAAAAAGGAAGGAATGAAGGAAGGGAGGGAGGAAAAAAGAAGGATGGAAGGAAAGAAGGAAGGATAGAAAGAAGGAAGAAAGGAAGGAAGGATTGAAGGGAGGAAAAAAGAAGGATGGAAGGAAGGAAGAAAGGAAGGAAGGATTGAAGGGAGGAAAAAAGACGAATGGAAGAAAGGAGGGAGACAGGGAGGGAAAGAAGGAAGAAAGGAGGGAAGGGAGGAAGGAAGGAAGGAAGGAAAAAGAAGGAAGGAAGGAATCAAGGAAGGAAGGAAGCAAAAAAGAAAAATGGGAGGAAAAGAAGGAAGGAAGGAAGGGAGGCAAAAAGTAGGGAGGAAGAAAGAAAGATGGGTGTAAGGAAGGAAGGAAGGAATGAAGGAAGGAAAGAAAGAAAGGAAGGAGGCAGGGAGGAAATAAAGGATAGAAGGAAAGAAGGATTCGTTAGTTTTGCTTTATTTTTGTAAATAGCAGCGGTTTTCATGCATTATTCGGTTGATCTCCCGTCCCAGGGCAAAGCAAAGTGCTTGTGATCCTAACCCTTTAGAAGACCGCTACTCTTATCACTCTCAGCAACAGCTGAACAGGATCAGGTTGCCCAGCAGGGCCAGAAGTTTAAGACGTGAATGATTGACTCGCCTGTTCCTTATTTGCAGAATCCCTTTTCGCCGAAAGCAATTACTGTCTTAATTTAGGGGCAGAGTTACAGGATGATTAAGTAATTGCCCCAAGGTCACAAGCTGCCAGAAGAAGGTCACAAGAAGCTGACAGCCAGATCTGAACCTGTCTTATTCCTCCCCACACACAGGTGCAAAGTTCTTAGTTACCACTATGAGCCGAAAAATCCCTGCCGGGTCTCCTAGCCGGAGGAGGCCGGTTCCTGGTCACAGCAGCGACATGGAGGGGTTAAAAGGGCACAGCAATGGGGGCTTTCATTTATAACTCATTTAACTATCTTATACTTATAGATCTAAAGGTCCATGATGGAATTCTGCGGCCTTCTCGTCCACGTGGACTAAGAGCTGACATCACTTCCTGCTGCTCTTCTGCCATCCAATATTAGGTTTCTATTCAATAAGTGGAACAGCCTCCCAGCAGAAGTGGTAGAGGGTAATACAGTGAGGGGATTAAACATGCATGGGGTAGACATACGGCTCCTGAATCTAAGACGAGACCAACGACTGATTAAGGTTTGAGTCTTTGCAGCACTAGAAGCGGGCGACTAGACGGGGGCCGGATGGGGGCCGGCGAGTTCTAAGCTTTGGATGACGTAAAATGGGCTTCATGGTTATGTTGCCCAAACTGTGGCAAATGCCCCCCCTCCCCCGAGGAGTAAGAGCTGATATGATGTTGCCCCGGCGACAGTCCGTTTGCCCCCTTGTGTGGGAGACCTCGTAACGTTATCTCCCAAACGCTGTTTCTCTTTGTTCACAAGTGAATGCTTGTTCCGTAATCACCGCGTCAACACTTTGGGCAGGCGGGCAGGCGGGCAGGCGAGGCGGCCAGCGCCGTCCCACCTCCAGATCCATCTCGATACTTTGTTTATTTTTAGTCTGTGGCAATAAAAGGGGGGGGTAAATTTATCTCACATAATGTCTGCGTTCAGGTGCCCCCTCCCCTCGAGAGATAAAGCTTTATCGATACACGAGAGCCCCAGGAAGGGGCTTTATTCTAAATGGGGATCAATCACGGGAACATTCCACTGTTTCCATGGTTACTGCCCCTGGATTGACCTTAACATACATGACCCATCGATCAATGGCCACTGTTTTAACAGGAGGCTATTCCTGTCTGAGGAGACGTTTTTCGCTGTGACATCTTGCTGTGAAACCACCTGTGTTCATGCAGGGATGGCCCTAATATCTGAGCTGCAGCTAATTTTAACCTTAACAGGTTACTCGCAGGGCACAATCAAAGGGGACACCAACGATCAAGGAGACCCTTTAATCAGAGTGTTTTAACCCTTTTAGGCACATTGGTGTAGGCCACCAAGTTGAAATACGCTATCCCTGGGCTCGTTACTTTGTTTCAGAAATGAAGTCATTAAGAATCTTTTAGATCTCTTGTCTGACCGTCACCTTCATCATGACATCATCACCAGCGCGTTTCATCATAAAGGTGCTGGTGGATTCCAGAACGTTCTTTATGGTTTCCTCATTTCTTTGTATTATATTCACTTGTTGGTGATATTTATCCAAGACTCAAACCTTAATCAGTCGTTGGTCTCGTCTTAGATTCAGGAGCCGTATGTCTATCCCATGCATGTTTAATCCCCTCACTGTATTACCCTCTACCACCTCTCCTGGGAGGCTGTTCCACGTATCCACCACCCTCTCAGTAAAGGAAATCTCCCTTCCGTTCCATCTCAGCCGCTGACCCTCTAGTTTTTGATTACAGTCTCCTGTCTTTTATTAAATAAGTATTTAACCATTTAGATCACATCTTCTACATGTGTTCCAGTCCGTCCCTAGGGGTCCCGGCGAGGGCTTCTCCCGCTCGCTGTGCCTATTGTCCGGTCTCTACACCCGCCGCGGGCCGACGCAGTTCAGCGGCTGACCCGCATTACATTTTATGACCTATAACCTTCTTAACATTCATAAAAGAGACTTTGGATCTTTTACGTTACAAAGTTCCGTTTTTTTCCAGCTTTATGGATTTTATGGTGATTTCTACATTCACGTCAGCGAATCAGCACAAGGGACGGGGCCGGGGGGGTCATTGGCGCTATATAAAAAGATACTAAAAATTGGGAACTTTCGGTAAAAAAAAGGCAAGAATCAAAGGCGTTTACAAAGCAGTTATGTAACAAGCCGCGGGTTGCCGAGCGCCGACGTATATATAAATATACACGGAACCGTTACGGACGGCGACAGAAATAACTGGAATAAGTGTATACTGGGGGGGTATCGGGGGGTCTCCATATGGTCTTTTCACAATCCTGTCCTGGGCTTTGATTGACAGCCCGGTGTGTGTGTAAGCGTGTCTGTGTGTGCGTGTGTGTGCGTGTGCGTTGGATACGCCTACCGGGCTCATCTCAAGTCAGCAAAAACAAAAAAAAACCCTAAGAGGGTCTCCTTTCGGCGAAGGGCCGGACGGGGCGGGAATGCCCCAGGTGACATCAAAGCTGCCACCGGCCAATGGCGGCGCTGGGTTGGGCTTGAGCTTCTCACCACCTTATAAGCGCCTCTCCAGCGGGGCTTCTCTCTGACAGCTTCTGTGTGGGGTTCGGGGGTCTAAGTTGTTCCAATCTCCTGCAGAGGACACAGCGCAGGAGATGAGCTGCTGAGCCAACGGGGAGGCTCTTTAGGGTGAATCGGCCGCAGAAAAAGAAAACGTTTAAAAAAAAAAAAGGGGGACTACAAGAGGCGGGGGGGAAAAAGGAGACCTTTCTTCATTTTTACGGACGAGGCGAGCCCACCGCGGCGAGGGGCTAAGAAGCAAAGATGGAGAACGCTCACATGAAAAGCACCGAGGAATGTCTGGCCTATTTTGGCGTCAACGAGAACACGGGTCTGTCTCCCGACCAGGTCAAGAAGAACTTCGACAAGTTTGGACCCAACGGTATGTTAAAAAAAAACAAAAAAACCCAATTTCATGCATTTTAGATCCTCGGAGATCGGTAGTAGACGTCGCCGTCTCACCTCGAGGGGGTTTATTGGGCTGAATGGTTTGGGTTCACGCTCCGTAGGGTTTTTTCCCCTGGATTTACCAGGTTTGGGTTTTTTTGTGTGTCGCGTTTCGTCGCTAGGGGGGTTTCCCGGTTATGTCACCATTTAGGGGATTTCGGCCCCCCGAGATCGCAGGCAATAGATACAAAGTTTAAGGCATTGTCGGGAGATGGAAAGGAACTCAATGAGTTGACCGGTAAGAGGTGACAACCACAGGAACTTCGCGTCTTCTTTCCTATGAAAAAGGGGGATATTTCTCCGGTTTGTGCCCATGGGAGAGGTCGGGGTGGGGGGTAAAGGGGGGTAAATATCACGGCGGGGGAGGTAAAAGCATCGGGGAAGGGGGCAGAATGCTCTACAGGGCTCAGCGAGGGAAGAATCCATAGAAAGTTTGTTACAAAGTTATTCTTTCTTAACTGTTTCAGGACCAGGTCGCTCGTATCTAATGAGATAGGGGGGAGTGAAGGAGGGAATGCGTGATACGGGGGTCTGGGGGGTCTGGATATTTGAGGTGTCGTTAGCCAGAGCTGTATTGGGGGGCAATCATTTCTGGAGCATTTACACAAGACGTGCAATAATATCCGGGTTATCCGGGAGACCGCAGAGACCTCACTCCAGGCAGACTCGGTTTAGAAGGCAGGGGGTCGCGGCGGGGCGAGGAATGAAGCCCTTCCACTGAACATGACACATGTAGAGGACACGGCATCTGCTCTTTGCTTCATGTCACCTTCCAGGGAGATAAGAAGAGCTGAGGATCCTCGGCAGACAGGCCCCGCTCTCGTTACTCAATACTTACTGTCCGTGCGGAATGCGTGTGCCGGTGGCCCCGCGTGACGCACGCTTTCTGCATTTAACACGGTTCTCGCACGCGTGTCTGGGAATAGAACAGAGAGCGGTGCGGGGGGCTCTCCCCGAGAACGCATTACACAGGGGTTCCCGGCTCGTGTTACTATCATTATCTTTTACTGTCCCCCGGGGGCCGTGCGGGGATGTCTCTAAATGTCACATTCCCGCCTGCGAGACATATTTATAGGGCTGTAACTTTATGAGAATCCCCCCCCGGGGGGGGCTGTCTAATTCTAAAGAACCGCAAGCGCTAAAATAGATTGCAAGCTCTGTAGGGCAGACTATAGAACCTCCAACGTCCAGGGCGGCGGGGTGGCTGCAGGCCCCTGACACGGAATTTACCCCGGGACAGCATTTAATGTTCATCGGATTCGTGGTGTCCCAGAATTGTATCCAACACAGTGACACAATGTTATTATTCCGCACGTAGCGCCATCATAGTCCACAGCGCTGTACACTGGAGGGCGCATCGCATTCCCGCTCTGTATGTTCCTAGCGATATATGGTGTTCCTGTTCTGTATTGTGTTACCCTTTTCTACACAACTCGCACATTCCTGGCGATATCTATAGAGCGGGATTACGCCACAAATATCCTACACATCCCGGGCGGCGCGCAGAGGGCAGATAGGGAGCTCTCGCTGCAGACCTGCCCCGCACGCTCCGCGCATGGACGGCAAACGACAGACGTGTCATCTGATGCCACCACCTTATACAGACACCTCGGCTGTGTCCTTTCACGGAAAATGATACATTTTTGATATTAATCGGTTCTTAAGGTTCTAGAACGGAAACACTCGCTAGAACATTGTTGCGTTTGGTTTATAAGGCAGGCGACTAGTTCTGTTAACCCCTCAAGGGCTGACCGCCCGCTGCAGCAGTGACAGGGTTAAAGGGCGCGTGAGGACTATTCGGGGCTAGAATGTGCGCCGGAGGCTGCCAGCATTGCTGTGTTATACAGAGATTTACCGCTGGGTGCATTCTGTTCTCTGGGTGTTTGGATCGTACATAGTAACTGCGTGACCAAAGCGAATACACAGGAGGGGGGGATTTACGAAGCTTTTACGGCTCGGAGCACGCAGACCCACACGCTTCACTCCGTTACATACGTGTAACACCTGTAACCATTACATACTGTGTTATTAATCCGTTTCTGCTTCTTAAATAAGAATTGTGATCATCACAACACACGCACACACGCTAACACTCACGCTAACACTCACACACATATATACCGTATATATATATATATATATATATACAAGATTTAAGAGATGGAGGAAATCTCTCTATGGCTTCTTGTTTGAGAAGGATACCCACATTTGATAAAAATAATACTAATATTAATAATAGAAATAATCATTTTTGGTATATTTAATTTAACTTACATTTTTATATATATATGAAAAGCGTATTGTGGTCTTCAGGACCTTTTCGGAGACCGTATTTAATGCCAAACCCCGCAATTACCCGATTTCTCAGATATGGAAGCATTTACACACACATATATATATTTTATATTACATTACATATTATATGTTTTATATATATTTATATATTTTGTAAATGCAGTCAATTATTTTACGTAACGTTAAACATTTTATTTTTTTTATACATTTCATTAAACTCAAATACTTGACACTTAATTAACATATTTAACCCCTTAATGACAAAGCCCGTACATGTACGGGCTCAAAATGCATTGTTTTTAATGGGTTTAGGCACCGCCCATTGTCCTTAAGGGGTTACATAAGAAAAATGTATGTATTAAAAAATATATATATAATTTGTGTATACTATGGCATCAGCCATCTAAGCTTCCTGTTCTGCATGATTATTCCTCCCCAGTAGGTTGCTCCTCCCCTTCCTGGGCACACTTGCTATTGTTACTCAAAATTTATCTGCTATAAATCTTGAAAAATTATGATGATGATGATGATTAGAACTCATAAGAACTATCTCTGCTTGGTTATAATTAATTTTAATAATTTTCTTCAATTAAAAAAGTAATAATATTTTTTCTCTCTTTTTTCCCCATTTTTCTCCCCGCGGATCAGAGCTCCCTGCTGAGGAAGGTACGTTTCATACTGCGGCGGTAATAGGGGGCCCATACTTGTGTGAATTTTAAGGGGGTCCATACCTTTACGTTTAAAAGGAAAACAGACAACAAAAGTGGGGTTTATAAAAATTTTATATTTATAGCAATTTTTATTTCATTTTTTTTGTTATTAAGAATAATTAAAAAATTCTACATTTCTAATATTTAAATTACAAACTTCCAGAACTATTAAATATTTATCGATTTGTATCGATTTATCACGAGGAACCCACGTTTACTTTTGACATCCAAAATAATGGATCGGGAAAAGAATTATTAGCGCTTGGAGTTGGAAGATACAATGTGTCGGGTGCCACGTCTTACCGGTTATTTTGTATTTTAGGAAAGTCCATTTGGGAGCTGGTTGCAGAACAGTTTGAGGATCTGTTAGTCCGAATTCTGCTGCTGGCTGCATGTATATCATTCGTGAGTATACATAGTATGACATCATAACAGAGAATGACGCAGGGCAGCTATTGGTTAAAGTGAAGAATAGGGAAGATGGAGTGTTTAGCCGAAGAGGTCTCTTCTTCAGAAGAGGACCTCCGAGATCTCGAAAGTTTATGTAGCATCCCATATTTTTTCTATGTTGGCCCAAAAAAAAGTACCAACTTAGACTCGAAACACCAGCGAAGTCTTACCGAAGGACGCATGTTATTGGAACCCGGTGGTACAGAAAATAAGACCACCGGCAGTGAAAGGGTCTTAATATTTAGAACATACAGGGGTATAAACGATAGACTTAACATTAATGTTTTAGAACTTCTTGATCCCAGGAGGAATCTGATCGCCTTGTTGAGTCCTGATAGATTTTTTTTCCCCCCAAAGTGGCAAAATTAGAAAAAATAACTGAATTGGGTTTTTTCTTCCTTCTTTTGGATCGTTAGAAGGGGGGCTGGTGAACTTTTTCCAACCTAAATTACTAAGTTACTAAGTTAATTACTATGTTACTTGGGTAGAATACCTATAATTGTCTATAAACCGTCTATAAACTCTGCGCCTGGTCGGTGAGCGTCAGCATTTGAGATGTTTTATCTCTGGAGATACGGCAGATATTATTTATTATTATTATTATATACATTGTATGTACACGGCGTGGGCTTCCTCTGGAAGGTTACGTGTATTGGAGATACATTGTTTCACTGTGTCCTGCAAACAGCGACAGGTGGTTGCCGGGGCCCTATGTCCAGTGATGACGTGATCTCTCGTGTGGCTTCTCCTGGCCTATAAATCCATCGCAAACCCATCCAACATACACACACACACACTAACACCCGTTACTGGAGCACACGCACCAAGCGCATTATATGATCCTGACGACACCATATAATACATAGATTAGATTACGTAGGGTACATACATACGTGTAATACAGTCCGTAGACACACATGCTGGTTGGAGGACACGCGCTCAGATTTCACCCTGTCACCCGTAACCCTCCTCCCCAGCACCCCCCGCTCCGTGCCCAGGCCTGTGACTCCCTCCCCATGAAAGGGTTAAGTCAGTTTTCACCCTGACCTTTTCTTTTCCCAATGAGCGGCACATTCTGTAAGTTAAATTTGTCTTGAAGATAACTTGATCCGGCCAGTGGCCATCTCAAGTGTCAGACAGCTGCAGGGGGGCCAGAGGACGAGGCCAGGCAGAGACACGGGAGGCCGAGGGTGTCCCTCGCCCCCCGTGAGTGACAGGCCCGCGTGGCATGTGTTTTCAGAGGGTGACAGCTGCACGAAGCATGAGAGGGCCCCATATAATAGCTGTAAATCTACCCCGGTGTAACCCAAGAGGGGGGGCAGTGACACGGGTGTCACCTTTATGGGGTCCAGGAGAAACACGGGGCGACACGGAAAGTCACTGATCACGGACAGACTTATTTAACACATAGGATTTAAAAAAAACTGAGCTTTTAACCCTTTTCTGTGCTTTGTTGCTAACCGTTGGCTATGAAGGGGTTAATTTAAATTAGTGCAAATTAACTTAGTAGCGATTTGCCAAAACGGCGGCAAATTTCATGTTACTTTGGGGTGGCTGGGATTCTGTAAAACAATTTAGGTGGACGGACCGAAGGTAGCCAATGGGAGATGGAATCTCAGCCCCGTTTTGCTCCCATTGGCTGCACGGTGTTCTAATTTAGAACGCTGACATTCACATACAGACTCTAAATATACATTTGTATGGCATGTATCCTTCATGCGTGTGCTGCTCGGTATGCATGGAGGGTGCGTGTAACCCGAGCACCCTGAAAGCAGAATCGTTCCCGTAAATCATCGATCTGTTTTATCATGACTGGTAGAAGTCCATGGGATGCCATAATATTCAGAACACGGAGGTTCAGGGGTCCCTGTACCCCTCGACAGGGATGTGCGGACCCCCTTTTTGACATCCTTTCCATCTTGCAGGTCCTGGCCTGGTTCGAGGAAGGCGAAGAGACCATCACCGCTTTTGTGGAGCCCTTTGTCATCCTCCTTATCCTCATCGCTAATGCCGTTGTCGGTGTGTGGCAGGTAAGAATGCAACGCTTGGGGGGTCTTTGGGGACGGGATAGGTAAATGTGTAAGATTACGTAACAGGTAAATGTCTAAGAAGAAACTGTTCTAGAAATATACATTGTAACAGAAAAGTGCATAATTTAGCGGAGTGTGGCCCCACTGGAGGTCCAGGGGCCTCCCCGGCAATCGGGAAAAAACCCACTACCACCGACACTATCCTATGCTATACGCGGCCCTCCTTATTAAACAATTTAACAAAAAACGTATCAGAAAATAGCACATTCTGCAGCAGCAGCGGGGTAAGGGCGATGCAGCGATATTTATGTATATTTACGGTATTTAGCGTTTACCGAAAACCCGTTTCCTTGTCGCTCGCAGGAAAGGAACGCAGAAGACGCCATTGAGGCTCTGAAGGAATACGAGCCCGAAATGGGTAAAGTTTACCGCAGCGACAGAAAATCTGTGCAAAGAATCAAGGCCAGAGAAATCGTCCCCGGAGACATTGTGGAGGTGGCAGGTGAGCTGGGGTGGTGTGTATTGGAGCTGGGGGTATTGCATTCTAGAGCTGGGGGCATTGCATTCTAGAGCGGGGGGCTTTTTATTTCAGACCTATCAACGTGTCATTGTATTTACTGACCATTTCTGTCTCTCCCTTCTAGTCGGTGACAAAGTCCCAGCTGACATCAGACTTATCAGCATCAAATCCACCACCCTGCGTATCGACCAGTCCATCCTCACAGGTAAGGAGGAGATCTGGGGTGCGAGAGACCTCTTTCTGCTCTGCCCGCGCGTCCTTCTGAGCCTCACGCGAACCTTCTGTCCTCCACAGGAGAGTCCGTGTCTGTCATTAAACACACAGAAGTGGTACCCGACCCCAGAGCTGTCAACCAGGACAAGAAAAACATGCTGTTCTCCGTAAGTAAATCTCCCTCGCGCCTCTCTACACCATGAGGGCGGAAAATAAATGCTGCGGACTAAAAAAATGTAGAAGATGGTGGAGACCTCCTTGCTTATGTTTTAACCTCTGTTCCTCACATTCCCCAGGGTACCAATGTAGGAGCTGGTAAGGCCATTGGCATTGTCATCGCCACTGGAGCCAACACTGAGATTGGTAAAATCCGTGATGAGATGGCAGCCACCGAGCAGGAGAAGACCCCTCTGCAGCAGAAGCTGGATGAGTTTGGAGAGCAGTTGTCCAAAGTCATCACCCTCATCTGCATCGCTGTCTGGATGATTAACATTGGACACTTTAACGACCCCATCCATGGCGGCTCCTGGCTCAAAGGCGCTATTTACTACTTCAAAATCGCCGTTGCCCTGGCCGTAGCTGCTATTCCAGAAGGTATGTCCTATCGGTTAATCCTGGCCAGGGTTGGACATAAGGGTGGCTGGGAGTATGGGAACTAGTAGACTCAACAAGAACATGGAGTGACCAATGAAACCATCTGCCCCACAAATCTGAACTAATCGTTAATAGTGACCTTATCTCACCTTCGATGACCTCCTGTTGTGCGGGGGTAGTGTCTGTGTGTCCAGCATGGGTTGGGATGACTTTACTGGGTAAATTACCATGGATACCTATCTCAGAATTACATTATTCTGGTTATTCTGGTCCTCGCACGGGGTCCTCACAGGATGAATATGTAGTTACTCCAACAATGGTTGAGTCTCATGTCTACTTACAGGTCTGCCCGCTGTAATTACCACTTGCCTGGCCTTGGGTACAAGACGTATGGCCAAGAAGAACGCCATTGTGAGGAGCCTGCCCTCTGTGGAGACTCTGGGCTGCACATCCGTCATCTGCTCTGACAAGACCGGAACCCTGACCACCAACCAGATGTCCGTCTGCAGGGTGAGAGCGCACCTCCTGGGGGCACCAAAGTGCAATTAATACATTAATTGTGTCTATAAGACTGTTGGAACATTTATTTTAACGGAATCAGTGTGGTTTGTGCGTGGAATTGTTGCGTGGCCCACGGGTAATCACACCATATTTTTTGTTGATTGGTTTATAACCATCTGCCATCTCCTTGCACCCCCGGCAGATGTTCGTGATGGACAAAGTTGAAGGAGATTCCTGCACCCTGAACGATTTCGCTATCACAGGATCCACCTACGCCCCCGAAGGAGAAGTGTGAGTCTACACATGGCTTCCTATCACCGACACACACTCACACTCACACGCCTCACTGCCGGCCCCTCGTAGACAACGTCCTTAGTCTTTTTTTGTTATTTTATATTAAAATAGTGAAAGCTGCGGCACATACACGGAGATGAATAGGTTACAAATAACGCGATCTCCTCGAGACCTTCCATTACTACATTTCCTTATTCCATTTAATTTTGTGTCCTCCTAAATCCATCTGTTTTCTCAATGAACCCTCATTCTCTCTATTTTCTCTCCGACCCCTGCCCTGTTACTCGCTCCCCTCATTCCCTTTCTGTTTCCATCCATCTTTGTCCGCTCCATCTCTTTATTCTTCACTCTGCAAACCCATCGTCCTGTTTCTCATTCTACCCGCTCTTCTCCCAAATGTCTTCCCGTGTCTTCTGCTCTCTCTACTACGATGTCCTCCTTTTTCCTTCTATTGCCTCCCTTCGACCCTTTTCTGTTCTTCCCCTGGTGTCCTTGACCCCATTTCTGTGGCACCCCTCTCAGTCTGAAGAACGATAAGCCTACCAAGGCCGGCCAGTACGATGGCCTGGTGGAACTGGCCACAATCTGTGCTCTTTGTAATGACTCTTCCCTCGACTTTAATGAGGTAAAAACCAAGAAGACTAATCCTTCCTTCTTTTTTTTTTTCGCCCTTTATCCCGTGTGGACTTCATCTAACCTACGCTTGGCTGCATGCGCTAAACAACACAGGAATTATTTCTAGCAATATAGGATACAATCCTACAGGTCAATGTTAGTAAAGCTTTTCCGACACAATGTAACAACTCCTCCTAAAATCCAAATACGGGATTAAGACGGAATAACTGATAGATACAATGTAACAACCCCTTCTAAAATACAATGTATGGGATTAAGGCGGAATAACTGATAGATACAATGTAACAACCCCTCCTAAAATCCAAATACGGGATTAAGGCGGAATAATTGATAGATACAATGTAACAACCCCTCCTAAAATCCAAATACGGGATTAAGGCGGAATAACTGATAGATACAATGTAACAACCCCTCCTAAAATACAATGTATGGGATTAAGGCGGAATAACTGATAGATACAATGTAACAACCCCTCCTAAAATCCAAATACGGGATTAAGGCGGAATAACTGATAGATACAATGTAACAACCCCTCCTAAAATACAATTTACGGGATTAAGGCGGAATGATTGATAGATACAATGTAACAACCCCTCCTAAAATACAATTTACGGGATTAAGGCGGAATGATTGATAGATACAATGTAACAACCCCTCCTAAAATACAATGTACGGGATTAAGGCGGAATAATTGATAGATACAATGTAACAACCCCTTCTAAAATACAATGTATGGGATTAAGGCGGAATAACTGATAGATACAATGTAACAACCCCTCCTAAAATACAATGTATGGAATTAAGGAGGAATAACTGATAGATACAATGTAACAACCCCTTCTAAAATCCAAATACGGGATAAATGAAGAATAGACTGAAACAGCTGGAAGATTTTTTATCTACTCAAAAAATCTCATACAAATTTGGTTACGTGTTCACATCGGCTGTTTAATTGCCATAAAAGTTATAGAACCCTATAGACTCGATTATGTTACTGCTTGACACATTTACTGAGTATTCACAAAGCATGGAAATGTAACCTTTTATGTTTTTGACATTAATGTGTTTGACCAGAAAGCGCTCGTGACCCCCGCCCCCCCCGTGGCTGATTTTATCTTGAAACGCGGAGCCAATGCCTGTTGTATATATTTTTTTTTACCAGTCCAAGGGTGTATTTGAGAAGGTCGGTGAAGCCACCGAGACTGCGCTGACAACTCTTGTTGAGAAGATGAACGTATTTAACACAGACGTGAGGAGCCTGTCCAAAGTTGAGCGCGCCAATGCCTGCAACTCTGTGAGTACAAGAAACTCTCTCTCATTCTAAATACTCCATATGCCTGCCGGCTGGTACCTATAGCCATGGGATCTGCCTACATTAAATCTCCAATTCCAGGACGAGTAGAGTCTTCTCCGCTATGTACCCATTCCATTCCAACCAAGTACCACGAAAGTATAACCTTCTCCTTCCCAGAAATATTGCCCATGCAGTGACATCTAATCCCTTCTGCCTCCACGCCACAGTTATAGAAACGGAATTCTGTAACATGTAGCCGTGTACCGAGGACCGCGCTATGCCAACCACCTGCCCTCAGCTCGTCAGGAGCGAGAAACTTAACTCCATTCCAGCTATCTGCCTCTTAATGATTCCCTGGGTTACATTCGCTCCCAAACACCTGCCGTCTCTGTATTACACGCGGCTCCCTCGTATGACTCGAGTAGAACATCACACGTCTCTGGTGTCACCGACCACTAACTGCGTCTTGCAGACCCTCAATCTCCACGGAACAGGGAAGCCCAGATTTAAAATGTGAATAATATCACCCTTTGTGGCATTAGTTGGCTTTAGTTCCGATACATTGTATCACCAGCCCCCAGATCTCAGTTAGGTTTCATCTAGAATATATAGTAGCGTGGACGCTGCGATGTCCCTCCTCATAACCCTCTGCGTCTCCGACCTTTCAGGTTATTAGGCAGCTGATGAAGAAAGAATTCACCCTGGAGTTCTCCCGCGACAGAAAGTCCATGTCTGTGTACTGCACCCCAGCCAAGGCTTCCCGCGCTGCAGTTGGAAACAAGATGTTTGTGAAGGTGAGGTGTTGAGGAACGCGTGGACTTGGACGTAGGGTCCCACCAGTGGCGTATTCTGGACTAAGCCGACTAGTCCGAAGCCTTGGGGGGCAGGCCGAAGGGAGAGCAGCAGCCCTTTTGCCGCATAACAATGCCCTATTGTGCAATAAGGCTCCCTGTAACGTCACTACTCAACGCGCCCGTTAAGAGGGAGATCACTGATCTTCTCAACAGGTCCAGTAACACTATGGAGAGCTGTACTGAGTTGGCAAAGCCCTCCATATTTTCCTACTACGCCATGCTTCCTTTAAAAATGGAGCTCTGGGATATGACATCATATCCTGACCCTCACTAGAAAGGGCAGCGGCGAGGAGCGGGGCTATTGGTGGGGCAGCCATGGGTTCCACATCGTAAAAAATATACGTTTGAGTTGTTTAGTCTTGTGGGGGGGTACATTAAATCAAGGGATTTAAGGGTTAAAATGAACATTTAAATAGGAAAACTAATCTTCTTTGTGTGTTTTGACACTTTCATTCACAGGGTGCCCCCGAGGGTGTGATTGACCGTTGCAACTACGTCCGCGTTGGAACAACCCGTGTCCCCCTGACTGCTCCCATCAAGGAGAAGATCCTGTCCGTAATCAAGGAATGGGGTACAGGCAGAGACACCCTGCGTTGTCTGGCTCTGGCCACCAGGGACACCCCACCAAAGAGAGAAGACATGGTGCTTGAAGACGCCACCAAGTTTGTTGACTATGAGGTACTGAGGGTCTCACGATAAGACCTCTTAAAACAGTTCAGAAAATGATTGCAATGGTTTTGCTTGTCCTTGAAGAAAACCCTTTATAATATCATCATAAAACATCTCTCAATGGCCTTCACCAGCCCGTTTCTACTTATTTCTATGTTTTGAGTGCCCCACCCTTTGCCCCCCAAATGCTAAGAAAATCAAAAAGCTGGTAGAGTAGTATATTCTATTCAGTTTTTTTTCTGCTTGGGGCAAGAATACACTGATAACCCCTAAAGCCACCATCAGTGGTAAGAAGAAGTGATGGCAGTTTGCTATCTAACATCCTCGTCCTCTTTTAAATGATGTTTGGTCATGTCTCTGACATCTCCATCATAAGTTTGTCTGTGTTCCAGAACACCACTCCATTAAAATGTTCTCTTACAGACCGACCTGACCTTTGTTGGATGCGTGGGTATGTTGGATCCCCCTCGTAAGGAAGTTGTAGGCTCCATCAAGCTCTGCCGTGAAGCCGGTATCCGTGTCATCATGATCACTGGGGACAACAAGGGAACAGCTATCGCCATCTGCCGTCGTATTGGCATCTTTGGTGAGGACGACGAGGTCACAGGACGTGCCTACACCGGCCGTGAGTTTGACGACTTGCCCCCCGCCGAACAGAGAGAGGCCTGCAAACGTGCTTCCTGCTTCGCCAGAGTGGAGCCGTCACACAAGTCCAAGATCGTTGAGTTCCTGCAGTCCTTCGATGAGATCACAGCTATGGTGAGTTCTACAAGGCCATCCAAGCTGGGGTGGCAGACCATGGGTGGTACGTCACGAGGTCTCTGTATGACACACTGTATCGTCTTTTGTCTTCCCTCAGACTGGTGATGGTGTAAATGATGCCCCAGCCCTGAAAAAGGCTGAGATCGGTATTGCTATGGGTTCTGGAACAGCTGTGGCCAAGACAGCTTCCGAGATGGTGTTGGCTGATGATAACTTCTCCACCATTGTGGCTGCAGTAGAAGAGGGTCGTGCCATTTACAACAACATGAAGCAATTTATCCGCTACCTCATCTCCTCCAATGTAGGAGAGGTCGTCTGGTGAGTGTTGTACCTGGATTTCGGAAACCCCACACCTCTAAGCATTCCATGGTGATTTCTCCACACGTTTGCTCCAGAACATCGTTCGTTACGATATGACCCTGTTTTTTTTTTTTCCATACAGTATTTTCTTGACTGCTGCTCTGGGTCTGCCTGAGGCTTTGATCCCCGTACAACTTCTCTGGGTGAACTTGGTCACAGACGGTCTGCCAGCCACAGCCCTGGGCTTCAACCCCCCTGATCTGGACATCATGGACAGGCCACCCCGTAGCCCCAAGGAGCCCCTCATCAGCGGATGGCTGTTCTTCCGCTACATGGCCATTGGAGGTTATGTAGGTGCTGCCACCGTCGGAGCTGCTGCCTGGTGGTTCTTGTACGCTGAAGATGGCCCTGGAGTTACTTTCTACCAGCTGGTGAGACTATTTTGCTCTCTTTCCTTAGTCCTTAACTTTCACCCCAATACTGTAATCTAGCCTGCGAAGAGATTGACCAGTCCTGTTACAGCATATTGTCCAGTTATACTGCAATTGCCCAGTGAGAGACATCTGACTTGTGATTTTAATCTCTCATCTTCTCTCTACCCCCAGAGCCACTTCATGCAGTGCACAGAAGACAACTCAGAGTTTGAGGGCCTGGAGTGTGAAATCTTTGAGTCTCCAGTTCCCATGACCATGGCGCTGTCTGTGCTCGTCACCATCGAGATGTGCAACGCTCTTAACAGGCAAGGAAATGCTTCTATACTCTCGCTTCAACTTCTGCCTTCATAAAAATTGTAAAAAACAAAAAAACAAAAGAAGAACTTGTATAACTTTACAGAATCTATAAGAGATCTATAAAATATCAGAGGAGGGGGAACCCATTTTTCTGCACACAGCTGACATCCTTCTTAGGAAGTGCTCTTAGGAGGGGGAGCAAATGAAACGTCTTCCCCGGTCTTGGCCAAAAGCCAACGTAGCTCCGAATAACTTCTGCGACGCTATCTTACGATCATTGTATCCATTGATCTTAAATTATTTTCTTCTTCTTACAGTTTATCAGAGAACCAGTCTCTGATCAGGATGCCCCCATGGGTGAACATTTGGCTGCTGGGCTCCATCTGCCTCTCTATGTCCCTCCACTTCCTTATCCTCTACGTTGAACCTCTACCCGTGAGTACAAACATCATACCAGACTCCTTCTCCATGTGCACAATCCCTGACCACTAACCTTTGGATGTCCCTGTGGGGACATCCAAAGGTCAAATGTCAAATGTGGGGACAAAGTCTTACGATGTGTCCTGTGCCACCCTTGTTTCTACCAGCGACTGCGCTCTTATGTTACATTATTTGACTCGTTCCGTTCCTCCTAACAGATGATCTTCAAATTGACCCCCTTGAACTTCACCCAGTGGTTTATTGTCCTCAAGATGTCCTTCCCCGTAATCCTGTTGGATGAGCTCTTGAAATTTGTTGCCCGTAACTACCTGGAAGGTAAGCCTCCTCACTTTCTATTGCCAGACGCCACCCCGACTTTGCCCAATGCAGTTGAGGTTCTCCAAAGGAACAATCCCGGCCCCTCTCACTCCCCAACGGATTATTTTATTGTTCTCCCCCTTCATTGTCTTTTTCCCCATTTTTCTTACCCTCCCCTATTCCATTATATTAATTTCTCTGTAACATCCATTATCCCATTAGCCTCAATCCAGACTGTGACATCAAACACGGGACGATAAAACCTATTTTTTCTTATAAAAACATATTTTTTGGGGGGGTAAATAGTTGTGCCCCGTGGCTGGTATTTTATCAAACAAGTAAGCTTTGTTTTTCGGGGTTTTTTTGTAAAAATGCAACCCCCGAAGCACCGTCTATTAAATAATTAATCGCTCTTCACACAACGTGGAGATGCAGACACTCTAGTGTTCGATGCGTCAGTCTGGAAAGGGTTAAATTTATCATCCTGATCGCCGTTCCTTTCACTCGATATTAAACTGGATTTTTTTTTATCCTTTCCCGTAGCATAATTTCTTTTCTCTCCACCTTCCCCGTTCCTGTCTAACAGGTATCCCATCATTTTATCGTGCATGAAATGCATTTCCTCCATGTTGTCTTACAAGCACTTCCTGTCTGCTTTGTCTGCATCCACTTCCTGTCTTTACCTACATCATTTCCTTTTCATAGTCCCCGGCTACAAAACTATTTCCCCCCCTGTTCCCTAAATATGTAAAATTCTGTTACCGTGACGACGCATTCCCCTCTAACACATAATACAGGAAACATACATGTTCTACATCCTGTTTAACATACTTCCTGTCCGCCATAATCACATATTCTGCATTCCCACTAACACTCCTCATCCTTATCTTCCTCTACCTCTACCACTACCCACCGACAATCTGCCTTCTTGCCCCGTACCTCCTGCCCCTGCCGGTAGCTGCTGCTCTGGGCATGCTTAGTAGGTCAACGAGCTTCAGGATGCCCGTTTGACGGCTCTGCATACGTGTCTCCGGCCGCCTTATGTCCCAGCGTTCATATGTTACACCGTCTGTAACATATGTATCCGTGTTCTACTGTGTATCCGCAAATAATGATGACATTATTTGGTTTTGTGAGGGTCTCGAATTTTATAAGTCGATGGGGGGGTTATGCACTAATAGGAGAGTTTGCAGTAGAGTTGAACGTTTCATCTCCCTGGTGTCACTATACAGTGTACAGGGTGTTCTAAATCTACTGGCCCTCAGGGGCCAGACCTTCGTAACACAGAAAACATTCAACATTTTCTGCAGACTCTGAGGTTAGTGAATACACCCAGAAGTAACAATTATGTGACATCATTTGTCAGCTTGAAATCTGGGGGTTTCTTTTGCTTTGTAACAATTGTGGCAGAAAGGTTCTAATCCCAACATTCCGATTAGAACCGCGGCCTCCGCTGGTAACGGCTCTCACTTGCATGGAAGCGGCAAGCTAAAGGGTTGTTTGTCACGTATTTTGGGCTTTCTTGGCGTTTTGCGTCTGTCGGAGCAATGCATGCTGGGAAATTGGTTTCAGAAACAAGGGCTATAGTGTAGTTCATTTACTGTTACAGTCCAGGTGAGTAACACGGGTTTTCATGCAATAAATATAGACAGGTTTTACAAAGCATTGGCCCGGACTTTTATAATGTCTGCAGTTTAGTATGCGATTAGGAAAAATCCCATGGATAAATAGCGTAATTCATTTATTTTTATCAAGATTTTATTTATTATTATTATTGATTTTATTTATTATTTTATTATTTTTCATCATATTTATTATATATTATGCATTATTGTTTTTATTTATTATTATTATAGATTTTATTTATTATTTATTGTATTTATTCTTATTAATTTTATTATTTCTTCTCATATTTATTATGTATTTATTATATTTATTATTTATTTTATTTTTTATTATTATCCATTGAGTTTCTCATAGCGTTTTATTTTTCTACAATACAGATATTGCGCTCGCGTATTTCCTGTATATGTAAATACCCAGAACGCCAAAAGGCCGACCAAATTATTACGCGGCTTGTGTCCGTGGGATTGATTTTTCAGGGCAGCCATATTCAATCTCGAGTACAAAAATATATATTTTAGGCTAGAAGAAAAGATCTTTTAACACGAATACTGACTGTCTCTTCTCTTGCTCTCTCCACAGAAAAAGAAAAAATACATTAAAAGGAATTCAGCGTTTGTCTGAAATAAAATCAGATCTCAGCCCAAATCTCCGTTCAAACTTTTCTGTTTCACATTTTTTTCTCCCCGAAAATCTTCCTTCTTTACCAAACATCACTGCCAACCTTATACCCTTTCGTGCCCCAAACCTGCCGAGTTTGAGGATACCCAGGATACGAGGGTTATGGATTTTTTGGGCTGTCTTTCTGGTTTACATGTGCCTTTTAAATCGTGCTTCCATTGTGACCCCCCTTTTTATAGCGCTCCCCTCTGTATAACGCCATGAATTATTCAAACCATTAACGTAAAGAAGCTTTCACCCAGGTGAAGGACCCAAAATCATTTTCCTCGCCCCCGCCGGTGTTTTGTACACGCGGCGTCCTGTTCTAATGCCCCAGCCCCCCGAGGGAGATACAGCTTGTAGCAGAAAAATGGAAGCCAGTTATAACCAAATGGAAACTGTTCTAGCTATTTATTAAAATTAAACAATAAGTTAAAATCTCAGTTGTCGTGTCCTTGATTTGTCGCGCCGCCCGGAGTCAGCAATAAGGTGATTGGTCGGCCGTATTTTTCCCAATGGGATGCTGACCGTGCCAAGTGCTGCCCCCTGCAGTATGTGGGGAGAATAGCAACTGAGTCCCTTATAGAATGCTTTATATTCACCAAATGATACATTTATGAAACTAGTGTATTGCTCATGGTGAATACGCACACACATACATGCACACCAACATACTCATATACATGCACACACACACATACATACATGCACACATAAACACATACGTATACATACACACGTACATACACACACATATACACACACTACTGTTCAAACGTTTGGGGTTTATTTCCATTAAAATAACATGTAATGGATCAGAAATCCAGCGCAGACGGGGTTAATGTTGTAAATGACCAGTGGCGACTCTAGAAACAGTATATAAGGGGGGGGCACACAAGATACCGCAGTCAAACTGGGGGGGGCATTAATAATTTCCACCATTAAATCTAGGGCTGCAACTAACGATTATTTTCATAAATCGATTAGTTGGCCGATTATTTTTTCGATTAAACGATTAATCGGATAAAAAAAAATGAATGTAAATTTTTCATTTATTTAAAATAATTTAATAAACAAATGATGTTAAATACAAACAGCAGAATAAAAAAACTTTGATAAAATGCATTTCTTGTCTTTATTTCCCAACCAGCTCCCCAATATATGCACATTTGAGCCCAAGCTTGCCACGCTGCCTCCCAGACATGCCACGCCGCCTCCCACATATGCCACGCTGCCTCCCACATATACCACTCCACGCTGCCTCCCACATATACCACTCCACATATACCACTCCACGCTGCCTCCCACATCTGCCACGCTGCCTCCCACATCTGCCACTCCACGCTGCCTCCCACATATACCACTCCACGCTGCCTCCCACATATACCACTCCACATATACCACTCCACGCTGCCTCCCACATATACCACTCCACATATACCACTCCACGCTGCCTCCCACATCTGCCACGCTGCCTCCCACATCTGCCACTCTGCGCTGCCTCCCACATATGCCACTCCACGCTGCCTCCCACATATGCCACGCTGCCTCCCACATTTGCCACGCCACGCTGCCTCCCACATTTGCCACGCCACTCTACCCCCCACATGCCACTGTGCCTGATACGCCTTATACCCCCTGATACACCACTCCGTCCTCCCCAGACATGCCACACTGCCCTCCCCACATATGCCTTATATACTGTATATGCCTTATACCCCCAGATATGTCACTTCACTGCCCCAGGATTTAGATTCCCCTCAGTTTGCCCCCCTTTATCTCTAACTGCACCTCAAGTTAACTTTATTAAATTAATTAAATTAACCCTCAGTTCTCATCATTAAATCAACCCTGAAGAGAAGACCCCATTAACCATAACTGCCCCTAAATTAACCCTAAATACCCCATCAAAACAACTACCCTAAATTAACCCTAAACTCCCCATTAACCACAGCATCCCCTAAATTAACCCTAAACTCCCCATTAACCACAGCATCCCCTAAATTAACCCTAAACTCCCCATTAACCACAACTGCCTCAAATTAATCCCCACATCCACTAACTTTCAGTAGCCCAAATATGAATTTTATACTTACAGTTAGATGAGTGTCACAGCCATGGAGTTCTGGCCTGGAGAAGGAAGGGGCGGGGCCAGTTGTCACAGTGATTACAGGGAGGGGGAGTAAGCAGGAGCTGCTGCTGTGAGACGGTGAGTCAGACTAAACGGATTATATATAAATCCAAAAATAAGAAATAGTGAATGTGCATAATATGTAATCACATAATACAAATGTAAATGTGCTTGTGTAAATATGTTGTAGATACATGTATATATGTATCAATTACAATATATAAAAGAACCAATAAATAATTATATGTTTATCCCAAATGTGTTAGAAACCCAAGATCATGTGAATAAAAATCCATTCATGTAAATATAAATAAATAATTAATATAATCATGTACCAAATAATAAATAAACGAATCAGTGCTACTATGTGTAAAATCGTCTTATTGCCTGATGTTGTATGTCTATTGATTAGAACACTAAATAATCATTACCCATTAAAATAATGCACTACATCACATATACCGTATTGGCTCGAATATAGGCCGCACTTTTTTCCCCCACTTTAAGTTTTTAAAGTGGGGGTGCGGCCTATATTCGGGGTCTAGCGCCCGACGCCCGGGACATGCAGTCCCGGGCGCCGGGCAGGCAGCGGGGTTAAGATACAGATCCCCCGCAGCGGTGCAGGGGACCTGCATCCTTCTCCCCGATACGCTCAGACAGCCTCCCCTGCCAGCACTTCCCACGGGGGGGGGGGGGTGCCGGCACGGGAGGTTATCTAAGCGTTTTACCTCTGCCCACCCCCGACTTACCGGAGCAGACTCCCGGGTGTCTTGCGGGGCCGGCGGGAGACATCTACGCAATACGCGCATGCAACTTCCGGTACCGGAAGTTGCATACGCGTATTGCGTAGATGTCCCTCGCCGGCCCCGCAAGACACCCGGGAGTCTGCTCCGGTAAGTCGAGGAGGGGGGGGCAGAGGAGGACAGCGGCAGCGTATCGCGGGGAGGGAGGACAGCGGCAGCGTATCGCGGGCAGGGAGGACAGCGGCAGCGTATCGCGGGGAGGGAGGACAGCGGCAGCGGATCGCGGGGAGGGAGGACAGCGGCAGCGGATCGCGGGGAGGGAGGACAGCGGCAGCGGATCGCGGGGAGGGAGGACAGCGGCAGCGTATCGCGGGGAGGGAGGACAGCGGCAGCGTATCGCGGGGAGGGAGGACAGCGGCAGCGTATCTCGGGGAGGGAGGACAGCGGCAGCATATCTCGGGGGGGGAGGACAGTGGTAGCATATCTCGGGGAGGGAGGACAGCGGCAGCGTATCTCGGGGAGGGAGGACAGTGGCAGCATATCTCGGGGAGGGGGACAGAGTGGCAGCATGTTTTTTTTGGTGCTTTTTTAAAGAAAAAAAACTTTTTCTTTAAAAAAGCACCAAACTTTTAGGGTGCGGCCTATATACGGGGGCGGCCTATATCCGAGCCAATACGGTATATATAGCCAAAAGTAATGTGCTATGGAATGATACTTTTGTTATTGGACAATAAAATACTTGATCATTCAACATGGGAAGCCTGAAGCCACAATTTAGTACGACTAATCCTTGAAATCCTTTAAACAACACTAATATTAGATCCTGCTGCTGAGATATAGATATATATATATATATATATATATATATATATATATATATATATTAGCCCCTGCTGCCCATATATATTAATATTAGCCCCAGTTGCCGATATATATTAATATTAGTCCCTGCTGCCGATTTTTTTTATATATATATATATATATATATATATATATATATATATATATATATATATAAATATTAGACCCTGCTGCCGATAGCAGGTATAGATCAACACATTAACACACAAGGAAAAGAAAAATGTCGGTGCGCTAAGCTAGTCACAGGCTCAAATAATACAAATGTGTAATACGAGGCCTACCAAACAGGTGTAAGCATGCTGCAAGAAACAGTGTATTGGCTGTACAATGTATACAAAAAACAAAAACTGTCTGCGCTTCTTACCCTAATAAAGTTGGCAACAAATATATAAACATAATATAAATGAGAGGTTTTGGTTATATGAATTGGCCAAAGCATAATTAAGCTCACCCGCCACGTCAAGGCACACTCTCAATAGGGTGAGAACCGACTCTCACCTCCTACATAGTGGGCACACAAAGCAGTCTATACTGCTACCAAAACCTTATTAATGTGTTGGGGGAGGTGCAATTAAACCTCCTCCCTATCCCTGCTTAGATGCCAGAGATACAGGCATCTAAGCAGCATGCCCCCATACCTCTTTAACTGACAATTGTCAGTTGTTAATAAAGTTGCGCGGTGACGTCATCGCGTCATTGCGCGAGACGTCACCGGCCGGATCGGGTGGCCCCGGGGTTGCGACTAGTTCCTATCCGGTAGAAGGACCATGTCCTTTACAGGGATAGGAAATAGCTTGCTCAGTGTGTGTGAGCTATTTTCTATCCAGCAAAATTACCTTTTGCCCCCTAGTGGTCAGGTCCTGTACAGCGATAGGAACTATCCAACTCATGTAAAGAGAGCTAGTTTCTATCCCTGTAAAGGACCTTTTGCTCCATCGTGGCCAGGTCCCGTTAAAGGATAGGAACTAGATGGTACATGGTGAGAAATCTATTTACCATCCATCTTAAGGACCCTTATCTCTCCAGCTCACACAGGTCCCTTAGAGGGATAGGAACTAGACGGTTCATAGTAAGAAATCTAGTTTCCATCCAGCTAAAGGACTTTTATACCTTCAGCTAACAATGGTCCTTTACAAGGATAACAATCCCTAGTTCCTATACTGCAAAGGGACTCATATCTCCAGCTCACACAGGTCCCTTACAGGGATAGGAACTAGAAGGTTTACGGTGAAAAATCTAGTTTCTATCCAGCTAAAGGACTTTCATACCTCCAGCTCACACAGGTCCCTTACAGGGATAGGAACTAGACGGTTTATAGTGAGAAATCTTGTTTCCATGGTCTTGCCATGGTCAAAAAGGCAGAAACATTGTCTATTAGATTTTATTTAATCTAACGCAGTTTCATAACATACCCATAGATATTCCTAATAATAATTGTTGTGTTAATGGAAACCGACGTGTCCTTTTTATAACTCCAATTGTCTTCCATCTGTCGTGGATTCACACCTTAACCCTGTGTGGTCCCTAATCTGAGCAGGAGAAAGACACAGCCAATGGAGCCTTTCTTGGATATTCTCCCTTGTGTATGGGAGTTCGACGCACACAGCTGAGCTGTTCCCACTAGCTTTGCACTTGTCCGCTGCACAATACTCCGTGGAGTCTCTACATAGGCGTACAGAGGCCCTTTATCACTCCCATCACTCCTGGGTTCCAATGGCCCTTTATCACTCCCATCACTCCTGTGTTCCAATGGCCCTTTATCACTCCCATCACTCCTGGGTTCCAATGGCCCTTTATCACTCCCATCACTCCTGGGCTCCAATGGCCCTTTATCACTCCCATCACTCCTGTGTTCCAATGGCCCTTTATCACTCCCATCACTCCTGTGTCCCAATGGCCCTTTATCACTCCCATCACTCCTGGGTTCCAATGGCCCTTTATCACTCCCATCACTCCTGGGCTCCAATGGCCCTTTATCACTCCCATCACTCCTGTGTTCCAATGGCCCTTTATCACTCCCATCACTCCTGGGTTCCAATGGCCCTTTATCACTCCCATCACTCCTGGGTTCCAATGGCCCTTTATCACTCCCATCACTCCTGTGTTCCAATGGCCCTTTATCACTCCCATCACTCCTGTGTTCCAATGGCCCTTTATCACTCCCATCACTCCTGTGTTCCAATGGCCCTTTATCACTCCCATCACTCCTGTGTCCCAATGGCCCTCTATCACTCCCATCACTCCTGGGTTCCAATGGCCCTTTATCACTCCCATCACTCCTGGGTTCCAATGGCCCTTTATCACTCCCATCAGGTTTAAATTAAAAAAATATATATATTTTTTTTTTATTTTATTTACATTGTAACATAAAACAGTTCACTGACACAGAAGGAAAAATAAACTGCCAAAAGGGGAAAAAAGCCTTCAGACCCCACAACTTCCTTACAGCCTGGTCCTAAACTGCCTGCCGAGTGAGCGAGAGGAAGGCGAGAAAACACAGGGGGAAAAATCCTTTTTTTTTTTTTACCTTACGACTTGGAGGACCCCCCCCTCTCTTTCTCTCTCCCTCTCTCTCTCCCTCTCTGTCTGTCTCTCTCTCTCTGTCTTGTTCTCCCTCTCTCCTATTTATCTCGATGCTGATGCCGGGGCATGGGATTGGTTATTATTATTTATAGTTTTATATAGCGCCATCGTATTCCATAGTGCTGTACAATGGGTAGACAGGACATAACAAGCCGTATATATATATGCATATATATATATACATAATAAACCACATGTGAGGAGGGCCCGGCTCAGGGGAGCTCACATTGTGACTTGGTTCCCTTACAAGCCTGTTGGTACGGGAAGCACAAGGCATTGAAGGGGTTAATTCCGCACAATCCCCCTGTATAAATCATCACCTCTGCGACTTCTACCCAAGTTTTATGGTACTCAAAGAGCAGATTAACCCCTTCTTAACTACCGGCCGCATAATAAAAAAGAGACCCCAACGCGGACGAGGCCCCGACGGGTCCCCTAAACTATAATTCTGGTTTCAACGTTAAACGTGCTTGGAAAGCGAGGGCTTATTGGGTTTTTTTTTTTGTTTATTTCCTGTTCCTTTAAGGGCTGGATTTATACAAATAATAATGAAAGTGAAAGTTTCAGACGTTCCCTGTAAAATGGAGCTTCTGAGATTTCTGCTGCTCGTTCTACAGACATGTAAGTATTAAATATGAGTGTTAGCTTGTGTGTAGCAATGGGGAGGGGGCTTAAATACCCCGGGGTAGGGCTTTTTTGTAACTGTATGTAAGCATTAATGTTTTTGTGTACGTGTTTGTGTGTTAGCACGGATGTGCAGGCTTTTGGGGGGTAAAAAGGTGGAACAGGCTGACAAGCTGTTAAGTAAATATGGAAAAGGTAGACTGTTTTGGGGCACCGACAAGCTGTTTGGTGGCAAAAATGCCACAGACAATCTGCTTAGGGGCTTTGACAAGATGTTTGGGGACAAAGATGTCACAGACATGCTGTTTGGGGGCTAAGATAGGACAGACAGGCTGTTCCTATCTCAGCCTTCTCTTATTATAAGTATCTCACTTTAGTCTCAGTTCATCCTAGTGATGTATATGGGATCCCCATGATAATACACCTTAACGAATGTCCATGCATGTTTAAATTCCCTCACTGTATTAGCCCCTACCACTTCTGCTGGGAGGCTGTTCCACTTATCTACCACCCTCTCGGTTAAGTAAAACCGAGCAAAGACCTGTGGTCACCTCCATAGGGCCGCCTTTTCACGTCTTCGCTTTAAAAGAATCTTTCATGGCAAACGTCCTGATTTGTTTCAGGTGAAGCACTGAGGTTATTGGTTCCAAACCCCCAAAGCGCCCTCGTCGGATCAAACGCTGTCATTACGTGTGAGTTCCAGGTGGGAGAGCCACGCGTGGACCCCGGCTGTCTCTCCGTTACGTGGCACTTCGAAAAGCACCTAATCCTGAACTTTACGGGCAAAGAGAGGACCTCTAATCCCAGGTATTCAGTGGATTCCGAAGGAACAAAACAAGGAGTCGCTTCGTTGTTTCTCCGGAAAGTAACGTTTGACGATAAAGGAATCTATAAATGCTCCGTTATCTACTGCGCCGAAGAGCAAGGAATGGAAGTCCACTTCTATGTCCAAGGTAACAAAGGGTTTGTGATCCACGAAAGACGAGGGAATGGAGGAGGTCAGGTGGTTGGTTGCAGTACGAAAGTATGGAGAAGGGTTCCATTACAGTGCCCGTAGGGCTGTACAATGTTTCTAGAATGAGAGAGAGAAGAGACAGACAGACAGGAGGGGGGGAGAAAGAGAGAGAGACGGGGAAGAGAAGAGAGAGGGGGATGGGAGAGAGACCTTTAAATACATAAAGGGATCTAACAAGAGGGAATTTATTTCAAAGGAGGAGAAAACAAGAGACCGGAATCTAACACTAGAGGGTCAGAGACTGAGATGGGATGGAAGGAAGTTTTACTTTACTGAGAGGGTGGTAGATAAGTGGAACAGCGTCCCAGCAGAGGGACAAACGACTTTACAGCAGGAGAAACGGACAGACTGGATGGGGCCGATCTGCCGGCAGGCTCTACGTTTCTATGTGTCTTAATCTCCATTTATAAAATGCTGCCCTTTTCCATAAATATAATTTTAATCTCTTCCTTTGGGCTCACAGCTCTGCCACTTCTAGCCGTAACTAAGAACACCGTGGTGAGGAACGTGGAGAGTTTGCTGCGCTGCTCAGCATCAGGTTTTCGCCCCATAAACATTGAGTTTATGTGGCACATGGATGGAGAGGAGATATGGGACACCATCTTGCACAAACCAAAGCTAACATCTAACGGCACCTACACGGTGAACAGCGAGGCGAAGATCAAGCCGACCGAAGACTACCAAAACCGGACCTTCTCCTGCCAAGCCAAACTCAAGTCGCATCCGTTGCGCATTCAGAAAAACTTCACTATTCTCTTCGGAGGTACGATGATGGCCACACACCACCTGACGCCAACAGCTCTTCGGTGTTGGCTTCATAAATTAGGCAATAAACTTCTTAGCCTATCAGCTTTTACAACTAATTTGCATATAGGGCTGATTCTTCTTTTCCATCATGAGCATCACCCACATTAGACCCAGGTCCAGATCCACCAAGATCGTCTCGCGTGTGCATGGAGCAGCCAAACTACCGGCTCATTGGTTGGGACAACTAGCCATTGGGACATGATTTTACTCGTCAGGGGATAGTTGTCAACTATGAGTAACATTAGCAGCCCAAGCTGTGCCTAGAAAGAATTCTTTAATCATGACGGTTCTGGCCTCACGACACAATATAACATCTTCTGTGCGTAACATTTCCATACATCAGGAACGTAACGCCGACGTTTGTCTTTCAGAATCCCCGTCTCTTCAGTTGGTCGTTGATACGTTTCAAGAGGGCAGAGAGCAGAATTTATTGTGCAGAGTCTGGGGTTTCCAGCCAAAGCCCGTCTCCGTGAACTGGCTTCTGAATGGAACCCGTCTGGATCCGGCCAAAGCCAAGTTGCAGACTATCAACGACTCCTTTATAGAGTGCCATTACCCATTTACAGCAACGCCGGATCAAGAAGGAATGGAGATCTCCTGCCAGGTGGAGCATTGTACACTTGCAGAGCCCCTTCAGAACACCACGCGGATCCATTTAAAAGGTGAGAGGGGCATAAGATCTCCAAGGGCAGTTATCCAACATCAGTTATCAAACTGTTACATTTTAGAGATTTGCTACATTGTCTCAGCAGCTCGGACCGTCACATTCTGGGATAAATACTTCATTTTGTAACAATGTGTATGCCTCCTCTTTCTTTTACTTAGTTGCCATAATCTAAAACTAGAGGGTCGGAGGCTTAGATGGAATGGAATGAAGTTTACTTTACTGAGAGGGTGGGAGATACATGGAACAGCCTCCCAGCAGAAGTGGTAGAGGGTAATACAGTGAGGGGATTAAACATGCATGGGATAGACATACGGCTCCTGAATCTAAGACGAGACCAACGACTGATTAAGGTTTGAGTCTTTACAGCAGGAGAAACGGGCAGACTAGACGGGGGCCAAATGGGGCCGATCCGCCGGCGGGTTCTATCTTTCCGTGTTAAGTTCCAGTGTCTCCCACCTAGCAGTACCGTGCCCTAAATATATGATATACATTATATACATTTGTTTGCGTTTCTCATTTTTTTTCTTTTTCTCTTCTTAGAAGCCAACCCCGCTCCCTGGATAAACACGATACCGGGAATTATTTTGATTGTTTTTATTGTTTTGATTGTTTTGGTAGCAAGTTTTGGAGGTTCTTGGTTATTTAAACCCTGGCAAAGTAAGTCATTTATGTTTATTTCATTGTGCTGTTATGGTCATAAAAACATGAACTCAATGAGGGCAGAACCTTTCTGATTTATTATAGTATATATGTCAGCATATATCATGTTTTGTGAGTCCTACCGCGCCACCTGAGTATTTTTGTGCTGTTTGACATCAATTCTCTTTATTAACAGATCATCTTGGTGTTTTTTTACTTGCAGCCGACTTCAAAGTCAATCATATAGTTGGACCGGAGAAGATTGTACATGGGGCTGAAGTAAGACTGGAATGCATTGCATCCTACGGTGAAAATAACCTCGAAGTCCAATGGCTGGAGGTCAAGGACAACACAGAACGTGACATCGCGCATTTCCTATCTCGGAATGGGCAAAGAGCAGCCCAGACCCCACCAAGCCATGTAGCACAAGATGAGGAGAGACTCGAGCTAATGCTGTCAGACGGTGAATACACAGGAGACATATCGATAGTAAATGATCATGGAAGGCTCCTTCACAAAAGCTTTTTGTCTTTCACTGCGGATATCAGCTATCACACAGGGGTGACTTATATCTGCACAGCCACCAGCCGCAGAACAAGAAAGGAGGAAAGATATACCTGCGCAGAAGTTTTAGGTAAAGCGCCATTTTCGGAATGAAAGGGGAGGGTGAGGGGCCTATTTCCTAGGCACACTAACTGACCGATTTGGGGGTCCAACATCAACAACCAAGACAGGGTGGGCAAAAGCACTGGTGGTGATCTTCAGCAGGGTCACCTCTTCAGGGTGCATAGGTTGGGGGGCATCACAACCTTCCTCCGCACATGCTGGGTTGGTATGGTCCATCTATAGCCATACCTTGTCCCGCCAGGTATATATAACAGACACCATGATGTATGTGGCAGCCTTGACCTCACATACTTTGTTTCCTTAAAACCAGAAGGTCATGGGGTCTGAGGACCACCTAAGCGAGTGGTCCTTAGGTGTTGCCAATGAACAAAGGGATTATGTAATATGACATATATGTCCTGAATCTAAGGCGAGATTAAGCTTTGAGTCGTTACAGCAGGAGAAACGGGCGGCTAGACGGGGGCCGACTAGGTTGAGATTTCTCATACTAGAGAAACCAAAAATACATATTTTCATCTCAATTGCAGTAAAACCGAACCCCTCAAAGGACGCGCCACAAATTACCGAATCGGGTGAAGTGCAGTTCTCTTTGCATCTCCAAGATTTTTTCCCGGAAAACATGTCTATTGAATGGAGAGGAAGAACCAAACAGCTTACGTCTCAATTCAGGATCACCAACAAAATCGTGCCAAACTCTGATGGTACTTATAACATGCTAAGCGTTTGTTACATCCCCAAACGTCACGCGGAAGACCCTCTCTTTGCGGTGACCGTCGCCTGGAAACACAAATCCATGGAGAATGCTGAAGAATGGCGTATAACCCAAGCAGGTGAGGAAAAAAGTATACGTGAAATGAGGGCAAAAGTTAGGACGAGAGGGTCAGAGGCCAAGATGGAATGTGAGGAAGTTTTACTTTACTGAGAGGGTGGTGGGTAAGGGGAACAGCCTCCCAGCAGAAGTGGTAGAGGGTAGTACAGTGAGGGGATTAAACATGCCTGGGATAGACATACGGCTCCTGAATCTAAGACGAGACCAACGACTGATTGAGGTTTGAGTCTTTACAGCGGGAGAAACGGGCGACTAGACGGGGGCCAGATGGGGCCGATCTGGGTTTTCTTTGATGGTTTTCTAAAATGGTTATTGCTTGTCAGATCTTCCTTGGCGTCCTCTGATGGAAAGGATAAACGTTCCCCGTGTACTGCTCGATGAAGAAGTAAGGACTCAGTGCGTAATATCCAATTACTTCCCAAATAACCTGGACATCCGGTGGTACAAACAGAAGCCCGGAAGTCTTCGGGAACTGCTGGCCCGGGGTACCGAGGGAAAGTACCGAATTAATGACGAGGAACACGCTCAGGAGAATAAAGCATTTACCCTCAACACTTCCTTGAGTTTCACTCCTTCCCTGGACGATGACCAAGGGGCAGAATTTATTTGCCAAGCGCAACATCCCAGCTTAGAGCACCCATTAGAATCCAGTACGGGAGGACTCGTCGTCATGGGTGAGTTTCTGATATACAGAGATTTATTTGGAAGAACGTCGTACCCCAGCAAGGGGCAGGAGAAAAACCTTCTGTATCTTCTAGCCAAAGACCCCCCCACTACCTCCCGGGAGACACGGGTCACAGAATTTTGCGGACAGGGAAGAGGGGGTATTAGCAAGGAAGAGACTCAGATAAATTCATACCCAGCATGACTGTGAATATATCATAACTAAAGGGCCACGTCAGTGAAGTGATTTGAGGAACTCCCCAATAATGTTTTTTTTTATTATTAATCTCAGATTTAAAATACATTTTACCCCAGTTGTAGTTTTTGCCCCATAATATAATGTTGTCAGGCAGCTGCATATCAGCCGTTTGTATGATTCTCGCTCTGTTATCTGATCCCCGATCTACTAAACACCCTGACTCCTTATCATACTGCCTGTGGGGAACAATAGAATGGCTCAGTCTTAATCACCCAGCAGACACTGTGACTAATGGAAGTCTATGGAGGAACGGACTTCATTAGCATTGCCATAAAGCAACAGCTCAGTGTGGTGATTGAGCCGGGAAAGTCACCCAAAATATCACATGACTGACAGCAACGGCGGCTCCAGGTCTGCAGGTAAAGGGGGTTTATTGGGGCAAAATGAGATAAAATCAACCGGCATTACTGTATATAATATTACTGTTATATTACTGTATACAGCGCTGGGGGTTATATTACTGTATACAGTGCTGGGGGTTATATTACTGTATACAGTGCTGGGGGTTATATTACTGTATACAGCGCTGGGGGTTATATTACTGTATACGGTGCTGGGGGTTATATTACTGTATACAGTGCTGGGGGTTATATTACTGTATACAGTGCTGGGGGTTATATTACTGTATACAGCGCTGGGGGGTTATATTACTGTATACAGCGCTGGGGGTTATATTACTGTATACAGCGCTGGGGGGTTATATTACTGTATACAGTGCTGGGGGTTATATTACTGTATACAGCGCTGGGGGGTTATATTACTGTATACAGCGCTGGGGGTTATATTACTGTATACAGCGCTGGGGTTATATTACTGTATACAGCGCTGGGGGTTATATTACTGTATACAGCGCTGGGGTTATATTACTGTATACAGCGCTGGGGGGTTATATTACTGTATACAGCGCTGGGGGTTATATTACTGTATACAGTGCTGGGGGTTATATTACTGTATACAGCGCTGGGGGGTATATTACTGTATACAGTGCTGGGGGACTTTTTGATGGGGCTTTAAAGTCACGTTAACGCGTGTGATATCCGTGTTCGCAGGGCGCCCGGAGCCGGAGTCTATACTGTTTATTGATGATGAATCGTTCCGGCTGACGGTGGATAAATACTTCCCGAAAGAGATCTGTATCGAGTGGCAGCTGGAGGATCCCACGGTCGGCACGTTCACAAAACTTTGTTCAGACATTTCCACTTCAAATAACCCAAACGGCTCGTTTAAAACCGTCAGCACGTGCCGGCCCCCCGTCGACTTGATCCAAACCAACCGCACATGCGTGATGTGGGCGGAAATATCCCATCAGGCACAGGATCCTAATCCAATTAAAATGTCACGGCCAATCGAGAGGAAGCTACAGGTAATATAATTCTAGTTATTACTTTATATTACTCCTCCATGTAACTCCTCCTAATACTCTATATAACTCCTCCATAACTCCTCTTATTACTTTATATAACTCCTCCCTGTAACTCCTCCTATACTCTATATAACTCCTCCATAACTCCTCCTATTACTTTATATAACTCCTCCCTGTAACTCCTCCTAATACTCTATATAACTCCTCCATAACTCCTCCTATTACTTTATATCACTCCTCCCTGTAACTCCTCCTATTACTCTATATTTAAACTCCTCCTATTACTTTATATAACGCCTCCCTGTAACTCCTCCTATTACTCTATATAACTCCTCCATAACTCCTCCTATTACTTTATGTAACTCCTCCCTGTAACTCCTTCTATTACTTTATATAAATCCTCCCTAACTCCTCCTATTACTCTATGCAACTCCTCCCTGTAACTCCTCCTATTCCTCCATATAACGCTCCTGATAACTCCTTGTATTCATTTATTGAATACCTCTTATGACTCCATGTAACCGTCTCTTTTTTAACTGCTTGCTTTTCATTAATTTCAGCTGGAAGAAATAGCTACGGACAAAAATGATGGCGCCGAGAACGGGGAGGAAAAAAGTGGCCCTAAACAAGAAACCAAACTAAGCTAACAGGAGGCTGATCCACCGATTTACCACCCGTTCCTGTACTACTATGTGCTATGCCTGTCGGTGCAGGAAGATTGCGCGGTTGTTTTTGGTTTTGCTTTTGCCTTTAGATGCCTTTGATTTTTATTTTACCGAGAGGGTAGTAGATAAGTGGAACAACCACCCAGCAGAAGTGGTAGAGGGTAATACAGTGAGGGTATTAAACATGCACGGAATAGACATACGGCTCCTGAATCTAAGACGAGCAATGACTGATTAAGGCTGACCAGATGGGCTGAATTGGGTCTGTCTATAGAAAAATGTCAATGTAACCTGAAATGAGCGGGATTCAGTATTAGCGTCCTTGGCTCGTTCCACATGCCCATAAATTGGTTTTATCTCACTCTCTCTCTCTATCACCCCCTTTCACACTCTCCCAATGTCCTTATAACCCGTTATATCCCTGTATATTCCTCATATTATATATTATATACTCTCCGGCCAGTTTTTAAGGGCATCTATTGGATATGATAGCGCAGTGTCTGTTGGGAGGGGGAAGCCAAGCCAGGTTAAACCTGAACTCAGCTGGCCTCTGAAATACTGCACTGCAGTAAATCCGGCGTTCCTACAGCTGATGTCGCCTTTCCCAGCCTGATTTTGGAAAGTAAGGGCCGGTACAGGCCCGAGCGGACGCCCGACTCACAGAATGTCCCAAATAAAGATGCATTTTGCTTTTTTTGGGAGAAGGCAGCCTTGCGGGACTGCGCGGGATTCCCGGGACCCGCAGATACAACGCCTGACTGCCCGCTCCTGTCTGCAACCCCAGCAAGACCGCCTGCCAAAGTTTTTTGGCGGGACCCGCATCCCAATGCAGTCTTCTACCTTGTGGTTGTGGCAACAACATGAGATTTCTGAGGGAAAAGCAAGCTTGTCTGGCTTGTCTGGTGTCTGTAGATGAGTGTTTAATAATACTTTTACTATATATATTCATATAACATTGCAGCTGGGTTGTCATGGATACTGACCTTTCCTTCCAGCACCAGGTCACTTGTCTCCTGTGAGCCAATCAGTATCTCTTTGGGACATATGTCAGTCTTCCTGAACTAGGGAAAGGTTTCTCAGCCTATCAGAGGAGAGGATCTAGGAAGAAACTTCTGGAAGAGCAGAGCTAAGCAGGGGAGTGAAGAAGGAAGAGAGACAGACTGCCCTCCCTGTAAGCAGGCCTGAGGTAAACCTGCTGCTGAAGTGGAAGTGTGGAGAGAATACAGCATGGTGCCCTACGCTTCCTGAGTGAGTGTGAGAGACTGCAAGTACCCAGAGCGTCCGAGTCCTGCATCCTGTACCAGTGAGGTGAAAGCAGAGCTGCAGACAGACATCTGTGTGGGAAGACAGTTATAACTCTTAGCCAAGAGGTTAAAGAGGCAGCATCCCAGAGCTGCCTGAAGACATTAAGGAGAGGCACTTCACTAACATATATCAACATATATAGATCCTTGTCTGCCCGGGTAGCGCTACCTGCATCAAGGCCCCCAACAGTGCACCAACACAGGGACATCTGGGTGGGAAGAACACCTACATTTGGCAGTTATCTGTGTTATATATTCTCAGGACTGTGCACCCACTGCTAGAACTGAACTGCATAGGCACAGCAGCTGGGTCCTTATATTATAAAACCTGTTTATTTCAGTATATTCTATAATTAATTTGCATTTCAGTTGTGTGTTATTTTCTTGTGTGAAGGGGGGCCATTTCTCAGTGGGTGGGTTCCCCTATTCAACATAGTACAAACCACTGAGCGGAGGCACTGTGTAAAGAAAGAAGATGTCCCGATCTCCCAGCAACTGCGGAGGCTCAGGTTTCCTGTCAGCAGCGTCACTGAAATATGTAACTACCAGCCTGACAGCGGAGCAAGGTAAAAAAAAGGGTTACATATATATATATATATAATGTTATGGCTGATCGCTGGATGGCCTGTGTGGCATCGTGTTGGGGTAACCATGGTTCCTGTAGGCAATATGCCCCCCTAACCCTTTGAATTTACCCATTTCTACTAAGCCCTGGAAATCTACATTTACCCCAAGATGAATATAAAATCAGCCCCTAGTTTAAATTCTGCTTGTACGCACATTCAATACCCTCCTGCTGTCCCGATTTGTGCCTGACAGTCTCAACTTTGCCACTCTATCCAGCTGTCCCGCCGAGTGCGGAGGTAGAAAACTGGTGCGGAGGAAGAGCTCGGCGGGACAGCTGGATAGAGTGGCAAAGTTGAGACTGTCAGGCACAAATCGGGACAGCTGGAGGGTATTGAATGTGCGTACAAGCAGAATGTAAACTAGGGGCTGATTTTATATTCATCTTGGGGTAAATGTAGATTTCCAGGGCTTGGTAGAAATGGGTAAATTTGAGGGGGCAATCCTGCAAACCCTTGATTTCATTCTCCGGGGCCTAGGATACCGCGCATGTGCAGCGCTGCCAGTGACGCTCCCGGTACCTGTAAACAGGAATTTTAACGTCTGGATAAAAAAAAAAAACGCGCATGTGAATTACGTAGAGTTTTAATGAGACAAATTTGCAGTAAGCAATACAGTCATTATATGATATTATCTGGAATATTAAAGCGATTTGTGTACGCACAGTGTATTTTTATATATTTCTATATTTTCATTAAAAAAAAAAAACCACTCTAGCGATCATTTGCTGTCTCGAGCGACTTCATCGAATTTTAAGTGACAAAATCTTCAAAGCTAAATGAACTTTTATTCTAAAAGAGAAACGATTTTAGGAAGGAGACAGGGAACCCCGACCCCTTCCTTAAGTGAAAAATGATGAGAGGGTCAGAGGCTGAGGTGGAATGGAAGGAAGTTTTACTTTACTGAGAGGGTGGTAGATAAGTGGAACAGCCTCCCAGCAGAAGTGGCCTTCAGGACCGGCGTTTTTTTTTAAATATTTAAATTCCGTGCTCGTGATTCGCTGCAAAGCGATCACGTGCACGGAATTGAGGGGGAGTGGATGCTACGGATCGCTGGGGACACCCAGCGGTCAGTAGCAGCCGCCCCTCGTGATCCCAGCGTTCAAAGCGACGCTGGATCGTGCATCATCGATGATGTACCTGGTACGTCCCGGTCTGCCGGTGACCTTTGACCCGGAAGTACCAGGTACGTCCCGGTCTTGAAGGGGTTAAACATACTTTTCAGGTCACTGTGGAATATTTCTACTCTCACGCTTGAGATGGTCGGTGATTTTTAAAAGAGTTAATAGAGAGTTAAACATTTTAAGCCTGAGAACCTCTGAAGAAACAGATCCTCCTACATAATGCTACATTTATTCTCAAGCTCTTTTATGCGCTTTTCTAGTTCCGCGCGCTCTTTTTCCCATTGTGCCTGTAGGTTTTTCTCTCTTGTCTTAACCTCCTTTTCGATCAGCTTCATGGCCCCCTTTATAAATTGGATTTTCTGGTCCTTGCCCCGTTTTATTTCTATCATTCTATCGGCCTCAGACATGCAGACATCCAGGAACTTCAGGATTTTGGTGTCCATCTCTGGGTTGCGTCCCTCGTTGGTAGTCGTGTAGTTTTCAAGGGAAATGACGTAATTGGCTCCAAAGTCCTTAAATCTCGCGGCAACTTCATTGGTTTTCACCTTTGCGGTTTTAGTAAGAACAACAATGGGAAAGATTTCTGGAAGAAAATGTAAAAAAAAAAAAAATATTTATGGAAGAAACCAGAAATTTTAACCATGAACTTACTAGTGGACTGTAAATCCGGTGTGAAATGTGACTTCTTTATGAGTTCTTATGTAATTAGTAGGTTTTCTAATTAATAATACCTGTTATGTGGAAGGTCTCTAAAAGCAATGGCACTATTTCTGAAGATCTCTCCTCGGTGAGGGGGCATTCAGCACTTTAAAAAAAAGAAAAGAAGGAAAAAACACAGAATTAAATACATTTTTCAGTTGATATACCCAGAACGTGAACCTTTCTACCACTGCTATGATATGCAAGGATACAGAAATATTGGACAATCCCATTTGGAAAATATTTGTAACGCCAGTACTCTGACCCAGCACCTTTAGAACATAAATTTATTTCCTGGTGTAGACATCAAGAACACTAATCTAGTGGACTATTCCACTACACAAAATATCAGGAATATTTCACTTCAGAAATGCTTAGAACGTAAATTTACTTGTTGAGACTTCTAGAAAATAGCTCTTGCAACAATAACTAAAACATTGTATATTGTGTCTTCTTTATAGAGGTACCTAGAACATAAATACAGTAATTGACATTGTGATATCTGGAACACTACAGAATTAGATCTATAACGTGTAAACATATCTAAAACACCTAGAACACTGAAATCAATCCGATTGCATGAGTTATTCGGTACCTGTACACAAATACCGGCAGCGTTATATCGGTTTCACAGATGTCCAGCCCGTGAAGAATCTTTTCAAAAGTCCTCTCCATCACTCTCTCCCAACTCACTGCTCCTGTGTCCCGTACATTACCTTTAAGACAAATATTTCCAAATGACCCTAAATTTTTGTTGTAAATTTCACCAAGTATTTAAAAGCAACAATTCAAGAAGACAAAATATATGTATGTGATTCTAAAACCACCTTTTGACATTTTTATAGCCTTTTCCCCCTGCACTTCCTTAGTAAATATCATTGACTTTCAGGTCTCCCACTTATGGTTCTAGATCAGTAATAACCATAAGACCAGATTTTGCTCGGTTTAATGAAAGCTGATTCTCGTTAGAATATCAGTGATATAATGAATGCGTTATTTGGGTTATTAAGACAAAGCTAGCCTCTTACTGAACTGAGCTGCCGTTTCCTGGCGCTCCTCGTCGTTTAGTTTGACTAATCCCCGGTTATCGGTGATGTAGATGCTGTCTTTTATTTTATACTCTTTCCTTTCCATGGTGATCGGCTGTTGACTGTGACCAGATCCAGCCTCGTTCATAAACTTCCGGTCTTGCCCCACACAAAGGCAGGAGTTGATGAGGGAGGACTTGCCGTGCCCTGTCATCCCGAAGAGCTGGATACCTAGTTTCTGAAAGCCATGATCTGTACAATTTAGGGTAGAACCCGGCGTGTACTTGAACAGCCTTCTGCGTATATCGTTATCACCAGCAGGACACAGCATGTTTGGGTCTATACGGCGGTGGAACCTTCTACGGATCTGTCAACGCCAAAAAAAAACCAAGTATGAGTCAAGTCCAAGTTTCCTGTTTACCCCATAAACCCCAGACCCATATACCCCCTTCACCCCATAAACCTTGGCATATACACTAGAGCAACCAGATGTCCCCTGTAACCGGAGATGTTTCGAATGCGTTACGCGAGGTTCCACGAGGTTCCACGAGGCTCTGATGTGTCCCCTATAACAGCAGACCAGTTGGGCCATTGTGACGGAAGCCTCCATTACTGGGGCCACTGGTGAGGCCTGACAACCAGCCTCCTCCCTATTGACTATGGGCCCTGACTTTGTAAAGACTTCTGTGTCACCCCCAGCAGTATATGATGTCATCACTGGCTGAGAGGATTATCTCCGGCAGACAGCCAGGATCTGCCACCAGGGAGTGACCGCCATTGTTTCAGTTAAATGTTGTATAAATCAGTCCCCCCCCCCAGTTCCACCACTACAGACATTTACCCCGGCCATCCCTGGAACTGGTTTGGGCCAGCAATACAAAGTGGAGGTGGGGACCCTATTGTATTGTTAATCCCGTTACTGCCCCTGTTGTCTCTGGGAGGCAGATTAAGGGGGCGGTTTGTACCCCAATATCTTGTTTTATGTAAATGTGTGTTTTGCTGGATATATCCAGCCCTGTGTGTGAGAAATAAACGGGGGAAAGAATGTGTGTCCCAGGCTAAGGGAGAGCTGGACCAGGGGAGAGACTTTCCTGTTACACAGAATGAAAGTGAAACTAAACGGAAATTTACACAAAGACTACAAGTGAGACAGACGGCAACCCCCCACCCAGGGCAATTAACGGGTTAACAGTTACGACCCCATATCCCGGCGCTTAGCGTTTTAAGCATGCACAGCATAGGGTTAGTTGACTATGGAGGCTGTGCACCGGAGCACATGGGGGCGGCGACCGCAGAGGGCGCCATGGTAGCAGGGGCGCCTGCCTGGGACTTAAATTAAAACATCGTTTTTTTTAAAAACTTTATTTAACATTATTCATGTTAAATAAAGTAAAAAAAAAAAAAAAAACACGGTGTTTTAATCTAAGTCCCGGGCAGGGGCGCCGAGCGGTTGCTCGTGCCCCTTACTCTCCGTGACTCCGTCGCGGTGCCAGCATCTCATCTCAACATGAAATGCCGGCACCGCGGCAGAGCGAGAAGACGGATGCCTCCCGCTCTCACCACAGGACTCCGGCAACAAGGTAAGTGAGGGGGGGGTAGTTTGAAGGGGCAGAGGGGGGGTGTAGTTTGAAGGGGCAGAGGGGGGGTGTAGTTTGAAGGGGCAGAGGAGGGGGGTGTAGTTTGAAGGGGCAGAGGAGGGGGGTGTAGTTTGAAGGGGCAGAGGGGGGGTGTAGTTTGAAGGGGCAGGGGGGGTGTAGTTTGAAGGGGCAGGGGGGGGTTGTAGTTTGAAGGGGCAGAGGGGGGGTGTAGTTTGAAGGGGCAGAGGGGGGGTGTAGTTTGAAGGGGCAGAGGGGGGGTGTAGTTTGAAGGGGCAGAGGGGGGGGTGTAGTTTGAAGGGGCAGAGGGGGGGGTGTAGTTTGAAGGGGCAGAGGGGGGGTGTAGTTTGAAGGGGCAGGGGGGGTGTAGTTTGAAGGGGCAGAGGGGAGGGGCTATTGAAGGGTTAATACTTGAAGTCTCAGGGGCAGTTACAGGTACGCGGCAGTGGGGTGTCCACGCCGTCCCCCAAAAAAACTCTGCTGTCTCCTGCCTGAATATGCCACTGCCTGCCTTCTACTGACCCCGGGACCTTCCGTCGATCTAACAAATACCCCGACGCACCATACCGGGCGGTAACTAAAGTGAAATGCTTAATACTTATTAACGGGTGGAATGAGGCAGTAGATACTCCATACCCATCATCCGCGGAACCTGAAACATAATAACTAGAATACAGACGGCTGCGCGGAACGTTCTGTGGATATTGAACCCACAATTCATCTATAAGCATCCCCCCCTGCGTGGACAAATGCCGTATAGGCTGACTGTGTCATGATGACATCATAATCAGTGAGAAATATGTATTATTTACAGACCTGCTCGGCGCTCCAGGCTCACGCTCCGGGGAGGAATAAGACACAGACGCAAGAGACTTTCCCGAAGAATGAAAGTGAAAGAAGCTGCAGAGAACAAAAATGGAAACCAATTAAAGTGACAGTAAAGGCTAAAAGGGAACCAGCCAGCAAGTACAGGGTTAACGGTTGGGGCCAGAATAAAGGGGCTGCGCTTACCTACGGGGTACCTACCTTACATAGGGGCCCCCGAAAACGCTGCGTTTTTTTTTATATTTGGCTACATTATAAAGATAATTTGGGGTAATAAAGTATCATTTTGGTGACAAAGGAATACCGTAGACTTTTGAACCTTAAAGACATCGAGTTTTTGTGAATTATATTTGTGGGGATTTTACAAATTTTGCGTATTATGGAATTTTTCTTAAAATGCAACTTTTTCAAATTTTTTTGCTAATCAGATTCTTTTATTCACAAATAAAAAAATCTTTAAAGCACACCCCATACCATTATTTGCAGAATATCTACACAGAGCATTTTAAAGGGGATCTCCCGAGCTTTGTTTATTTCTAGTATCAAGTTAAAAACTCTCTGACTAATGAAAGTCTATGGAGGAACAAACTTCATTATCATTGCCATAAAGCATCAGCTCAGTGCGGTGTTTGAGCCGGGTTATATTATTATTATTGTATACAGCGGGGACGTTATATTACTGTATACAGCACTGGGGGTTATATTACTGTATACAGCGCTGGGGGTTCTATTACTGTATACAGCGCTGGGGGTTATATTACTGTATACAGCGCTGGGGGTTATATTACTGTATACAGCGCTGGGGGTATATTACTGTATACAGCGCTGGGGGGTTATATTACTGTATACAGCGCTGGGGGTTATATTACTGTATACAGCGCTGGGGGTTATATTACTGTATACAGCGCTGGGGGTTATATTACTGTATACAGCGCTGGGGGTTATATTACTGTATACAGCGCTGGGGGTTATATTACTGTATACAGCGCTGGGGGTTATATTACTGTATACAGTGCTGGGGGGTTATATTACTGTATACAGCGCTGGGGGTTATATTACTGTATACAGCGCCGGGGGGATATATTACTGTATATAGCGCTGGGGGGTTATATTACTGTATACAGCGCTGGGGGTTATATTACTGTATACAGCGCTGGGGGTTATATTACTGTATACAGCGCTGGGGGTTATATTACTGTATACAGCGCCGGGGGGATATATTACTGTATATAGCGCTGGGGGGGTTATATTACTGTATACAGCGCCGGGGGGATATATTACTGTATATAGCGCTGGGGGGTTATATTACTGTATACAGTGCTGGGGTGTTATATTACTGTATACAGTGCTGGGGGGTTATATTACTGTATACAGCGCTGGGGGGTTATATTACTGTATACAGCGCTGGGGGGTTATATTACTGTATACAGTGATGGGGGGTTATATTACTGTATACAGCGCTGGGGGTTATATTACTGTATACAGCGCTGGGGGTTATATTACTGTATACAGCGCCGGGGGGATATATTACTGTATATAGCGCTGGGGGGTTATATTACTGTATACAGCGCTGGGGGTTATATTACTGTATACAGCGCTGGGGGTTATATTACTGTATACAGCTCTGGGTGTTATATTACTGTATACAGTGCTGGGGGGTTATATTACTGTATACAGCGCTGGGGGTTATATTACTGTATACAGCGCTGGGGGTTATATTACTGTATACAGCGCTGGGGGGTTACATTACTGTATACAGCGCTGGGGGTTATATTACTGTATACAGCGCTGGGGGTTATATTACTGTATACAGCGCTGTGGGTTATATTACTGTATACAGCACTGGGGGTTATATTATTATTATTGTATACAGCGGGGAGGTTATATTACTGTATACAGCGCTGGGGGGTTATATTACTGTATACGGCGCTGGGGGGTTATATTACTGTATACAGCGCTGGGGGTTATATTACTGTATACAGCGGGGAGGTTATATTACTGTATACAGCGCTGGGGGGTTATATTACTGTATACAGCGCTGGGGGTTATATTATTATTATTGTATACAGCGGGGAGGTTATATTACTGTATACAGCGCTGGGGGTTATATTACTGTATACAGCGCTGGGGGTTATATTACTGTATACAGCGCTGGGGGTTATATTATTATTATTGTATACAGCGGGGAGGTTATATTACTGTATACAGCGCTGGGGGTTATATTACTGTATACAGCGCTGGGGGTTATATTACTGTATACAGCACTGGGGGTTATATTATTATTATGGTATACAGCGGGGAGGTTATATTACTGTATACAGCGCTGGGGGTTATATTACTGTATACAGCGCGGGGGGTTATATTACTGTATACAGCGCGGGGGTTATATTACTGTATACAGTGCTGGGGGTTATATTACTGTATACAGCGCTGGGGGGTTATATTACTGTATACAGCGCTGGGGGGTTATATTACTGTATACAGTGCTGGGGGTTATATTACTGTATACAGCGCTGGGGGTTATATTACTGTATACAGCTCTGGGTGTTATATTACTGTATACAGCGCCGGGGGGATATATTACTGTATATAGCGCTGGGGGGGTTATATTACTGTATACAGTGCTGGGGTGTTATATTACTGTATACAGTGCTGGGGGGTTATATTACTGTATACAGCGCTGGGGGTTATATTACTGTATACAGCGCCGGGGGGATATATTACTGTATACAGCGCTTGGGGTTATATTACTGTATACAGCGCTGGGGGTTATATTACTGTATACAGCGCTGGGGTTATATTACTGTATACAGCGCTGGGGGGTTATATTACTGTATACAGCGCTGGGGGGTATATTACTGTATACAGCGCTGGGGGTTATATTACTGTATATAGCGCTGGGGGGTTATATTACTGTATACAGCGCTGGGGGTTATATTACTGTATACAGCGCTGGGGGTTATATTACTGTATACAGCGCTGGGGGTTATATTACTGTATACAGTGCTGGGGGGTTATATTACTGTATACAGCGCTGGGGGTTATATTACTGTATACAGCGCTGGGGGTTATATTACTGTATACAGCGCTGGGGGGTTACATTACTGTATACAGCGCTGGGGGTTATATTACTGTATACAGCGCTGTGGGTTATATTACTGTATACAGCGCTGTGGTTTATATTACTGTATACGGCGCTGGGGGGTTATATTACTGTATACAGCGCTGGGGGTTATATTACTGTATACAGCGGGGAGGTTATATTACTGTATACAGCGCTGGGGGGTTATATTACTGTATACAGCGCTGGGGGTTATATTATTATTATTGTATACAGCGGGGAGGTTATATTACTGTATACAGCGCTGGGGGTTATATTACTGTATACAGCGCTGGGGATTATATTACTGTATACAGCGCTGGGGGTTATATTACTGTATACAGCGCTGGGGGTTATATTACTGTATACAGCGCTGGGGATTATATTACTGTATACAGCGCTGGGGGTTATATTACTGTATACAGTGCTGGGGGTTATATTACTGTATACAGCGCTGGGGGTTATATTACTGTATACAGCGCTGGGGGGTTATATTACTGTATACAGCGCTGGGGGGTTATATTACTGTATACAGCGCTGGGGGTTATATTACTGTATACAGTGCTGGGGGGTTATATTACTGTATACAGCGCTGGGAGTTATATTACTGTATACAGCGCTGGGCATTATTACTGTATACTGTATACAGTAATATAACCCCCAGCGCTGTATACAGTAATATAACCTCCCCGCTGTATACAATAATAATAATATAACCCCCAGTGCTGTATACAGTAATACAGCGCTGGGGGGTTATATTACTGTATACAGCACTGGGGGTTATATTATTATTATTGTATACAGCGGGGAGGTTATATTACTGTATACAGCGCTGGGGGTTATATTACTGTATACAGCGCGGGGGGTTATATTACTGTATACAGCGCTGGGGGGTTATATTACTGTATACAGTGCTGGGGGTTATATTACTGTATACAGCGCTGGGGGGTTATATTACTGTATACAGCGCTGGGGGGTTATATTACTGTATACAGCGCTGGGGGGTTATATTACTGTATACAGTGCTGGGGGTTATATTACTGTATACAGCGCTGGGGGGTTATATTACTGTATACAGTGCTGGGGGGTTATATTACTGTATACAGCGCTGGGGGTTATATTACTGTATACAGCTCTGGGGGTTATATTACTGTATACAGCGCTGGGGGTTATATTACTGTATACAGCTCTGGGTGTTATATTACTGTATACAGTGCTGGGGGTTATATTACTGTATACAGCGCTGGGGGTTATATTACTGTATACGGCGCTGGGGGTTATATTACTGTATACGGCGCTGGGGGTTATATTACTGTATACAGCGCTGGGGGTTATATTACTGTATACAGCGCTGGGGGTATATTACTGTATACAGCGCTGGGGTTATATTACTGTATACAGCGCTGGGGGTTATATTACTGTATACAGCGCTGGGGGTATATTACTGTATACAGCGCTGGGGTTATATTACTGTATACAGCGCTGGGGGTTATATTACTGTATACAGCGCTGGGGGTATATTACTGTATACAGCGCTGGGGTTATATTACTGTATACAGCGCTGGGGGTTATATTACTATATACAGCGCTGGGGTTATTTTACTTATTACATTACATTTATTTATAAAGCGCCGGCGGGTTCCGCAGCGCTGTTACAGTGAGAAGAACGGTTTAGAAAGACATACAATAACAAACTGGTGCAAAGTAGAAGAGGGCCCGGCTCCTGGGAGCTTACAATCTAGTCGGTGGTTGAGGAGGAAGGGAGACAATAGGAGAGGAAGGCTTGGATGGGATGAGTTGGTCTGGTTGCGATGATGAGTTGAAGCTGTTGATTATTCAGATGATTATGATAATGGCTGGGAGTGATGGGAAGGAATGCTGTCACTTCCCTGAACAGGTGGGTTTTTGGGACAGGTTTTGAAAGTTGCGTACGAGGCAGAAAGTCCTTGAGCTTTTAGATGAACTCTGAACCGGCCCCGTATGATGTATAGCTAACCCTTTGTGTATGGCCCCCCCACACACTTTATTTTGCTTTTTCCACAGTTAACACCAGAAACAAACACCAATAATGAGATACAATGTATGATTTTAATAAAGCGCAGCGTTTAGACGAGTAATGAAGGTTCCGCGCCAATGATGGCTGTCTGGCCACGTTCTTCTGTCTCTTTGGTATGCCGAGGGGTCCATTTGGAAGGGCGCTCATGGCTGCCATGCATTCAGGAGGCAGAAGTCTCACTCCGAGAGAACGGTTTGGGCATTGTCCCTCTTTAATGTGATGTGAACCAGCGTTCTAAAGCTTTTTATACGTCTAACCCCATCTAGAAGTGTTTTATCCTTTGAAATGTAAAGCCTCATCGGTCTCGTGATCCCGCTTCAAACACCAATCTAAAAAGCCTCACTGACACGGAGCAGCCCCGAAGCTCCACTCCCATCACTGACTGCCACCAAAGCTCCACTCACCTTGCTTACAACTTCATGGGCTCCTCACGGAGTACCCCCAGGGCTATACCTCCCGCGAGCTCCCCGTAGTGTTACATTCTCACAGATCTCTATACAATATTAGCACCGGGGTTCATATATCGGTCAGTATATACAATATATACAGATCACTAGTGTGGCAGCAGTCCAGAGTCTACTTGGTCTGGCGGCATTCAGGTGACGTTGAGCTGGTTAACGTCGGTAAACCGAGTGCCCTCCAAGATGTCTTGCACATCCTTCAGAGACTTGGCCTGCCGTATCCTCTCCAAGCTGACCTGCGAGCCGGAGACGAGAGGACACGCAACTATTAGTACAGACGTGAAACATAAAATACACGGGTGACAAATAATCAGAGAGCTGCGACAAGCACCAGGTCACTGGGCCGGGGTCCGAGGAAGCCATGCAGAAACGGAAGAGATGAAAACGGTTCGCGAAAACCACGCAAAGGACCACAGAGGTCTGTAACTGGGGTCGCCTTTACCTGCAGTGATTGTGACAGGCGGACGAAGTCCCTCTGCACCTCCTCGCTGGTCCCTAATTCCACCTGCAGCCTGGAAGTCTTCTTTCTTTCTTCCTTTAATGTCTCCTGGAGAGAAGCCTAGAAAGAGAGATCGGAATTACAGAAGAAAAGGCGACCGCGCACCGCCATCGGAGATATGAGGCCGTAATGGGGGGGCCGTGAGATACCTTCTCCTCCTGCTCCGCTCGGAGGAGCTTCTCCTGGTCTGTGAGAGACTCCCACAGCTTCTGGACCTGGATTTCCGAGTCCTGAAGCTGTAACTCTATCTGGGAGAGGAGACCGGCGCAGACAGAAGAGAAACGAAGAAAAAAATATATACATTAAAATTAAGGAGAAAAAAGAAGACACACACATGAAAATGAGAGAGCTACAAAAAAATACCACTGGGATAAAGCAATGAAAAGGAAAAGAAATGAGTGCCTGATGAGAAAAACATAAACATAGAAAGTGACGGCAGATAAGAACCAGTAGGCCCATCCAGTCAGAAAACAGACAGAAAAATCCCCAAAATACAGGAAAGAAGGGCACAGCAAGAAATTGCATTTTTATCCACCAAACTATCATTATTTATTAAAAAGAAAACCGTGTTCATGGCCGATCCACGTCCCATCAGTAACTCACCTGCTTCCTCTCCTGCTGCATCCTCTCCATCTCTGTTCTGAGACTGGAGAGAGTTGCTGTAAGAACATAAAATATATAATTCTTTTTTTTTTTTTTTTTTTTTTTTTTTTAAAGACCCTCATTAACCACTGATCACGCAATCCCAAACAGGGAGCCGTTAGCATTAGAACGTCATTGCGCCGCCACGTGCTCCCTGGATACATCGTATTCAACGAGTCAACAAAATACGTTACCTTCCATGATCTCTGCGGTCCGATGATGTCACAGATTGGTAGAAGGAAAAAAAAAAAACAGAAAAAAGATTTTACATTGTAGTCTCACTCCACTCCAAGCCTCCTCCACTCGCTAGTAGCCTCTCCATGGTTTAGTGTGAGTCTATAAACTTTCATCCCTTTTAGGCTCCCTCTCTCCCCCATGCATGACCTCCTCCGTCCCGTGATTGAGACTAACCCCTTTCCTCATTGTGATTTTCCTTGTCTCTCCTGAGCTGCTCCTCCAGGTCCTGCTTGGCAGCCGTCTCCGAGTTCAGCTCCTCCTGTAGAGTAACGACCTCTATACACAGCCGTTCCTGCCTGTGCTGCGCTGCCCTCTGCGGGGAGAGATGTATCATTACGCATCCCGCCAGCCCTGCTTCCGCAGCGAGCGCCGACGAAAAGCAGAGATAGAAGGGGTCGGTGGGAATGGGGTACCTGCACCGAGGACGTCTGCGCTGCCGGAGTCGGGGTCCCGGGGGGTGTCGAGCCGCCGACGGCTCTCAGCTTTTCGTTCTCTTCGTTGAGGACGTTCGCCTCCTGGAACAAGCGCCTGAAGGATGCCGTCAGCGCCGCCTGAGTGGCGGAAAAGTGTCCAGAACCCAAAAAAAAAAATGAGAGACGGACGGATAAGAAAATAAAGGCTCGGGCCGGCGCTGGACGGAGCCGTTGCTCAGCACTCTCGAGCAGGTCAGCGATTTAGAAAAAGATGTGGAAATGGGCAAAAAAAAATTAAATGCTTAAAAATAACGAAACTCCTTTTGCCCCAAAATGGCAAAACCTTCAGATGCTTCCAGTGGTGGTCAGACGAAGTTCTAAATGTGGAGCAATCACTGTAGCAACCGATGCGATGTTGCTCTTGATATATATGGCCGGCCGCGGTTATTTTTTGGATATTACACAGTATTGATGAGTTTTTGGTAACCACGCATTGCAGATAAGAAGTGGGTTTTGGACCTGGCCACGCCGGAGTCGGCTGCGAAAGAGAGCCGCTCACAGACCACCCGCTCCTCACTCACGCTCCTATCTCAGCGCCGGATCCCACTCACCATTTGCCGGGTTGTCTTCTGTTGGGCGTCAGACAAGTTCCTCTGCAGAGCGGCCAAAAGTTCTTCTGAGTTCTTGATCTGATCCAGCAGCAGCGTGACCTGCAGGGAAACATGTATAATACATGCCTTTAACGATACGCACGGAACGGGGGGGGTCAATCGGTGGCCACCGGGGGGCGCAGCTCTTCTCCAGGCCGGCTTAAAACCCACCTGGAGAAAAGCTACAAAAAAGTCCAGGGAGCCTATATATAATATATATATATATATATATACACACATTACAGGGCAATAAAGGGGAGTGAGCACTCACCTGGTTAGCGCAGTCCTCAGAGCTGCATCGCAGAGCTTCCCGCAGAGCTTCCTTTTCGCGCATGACGTTCTCCAGCCGCTCATTGCTGCTCTGCAGAGCCAACTTCTGCTGCGCAAGCTGCGAAAAACCAAAAAAAAACAACAACAACATATGGATCCCTTTCTAAAGCCGGACGATAAACGTGGTACTGATTCCTATCGTAACGCCCTGCGGCAGCCCGGAGGGGTAAGGATGTCCGACGCGTTTTACACACAGCCCTCATCCCGACGTCTTAAAGCCGGCAAATCATTGCCACGTCATTCCCAACTTTTACGCATCAATCAAAAATATATATATTTCAAAGCTATTTGTTTGAAAGGAAACGTTCTATCTCTGAAGGAACTGGAAATATATATTTTTTGTTTTACGGCCCCTTTAAAGTCACCGGGGTCCGGGATCTACCAACGCAACCTCCAGATCCAACTGCTTTTTAAAAAGAATGCTTTAAACTACTTTGTGAGTAATTTAACACGCACTCCGTTGCCGCTGATTGGCTGCTTGGCGATCGACACCAGGAACGGGGGGGTTGGTCGTTGGCTGCCATGTTTGCCGAGCTGGTGGTGACTGGGGGGTAATTAATTCCCATATAGAGAGACTGACACATCAGCTGGGATGTGGGGGGGGGCAAATACAAGCAGGGGGTGACAGTAATTTAAAGGGACCTCTCATGCGCATTAAAGTAACTTTTTTGCTGCTGCCCCCCGTCCTGATTGATTACATCTCTACGTGTCGGAGCTTCCTGTTGAATTCGTGATGTCGGCCAACTGGCACGGCGGTGATTTCCTGCTCTTTGTTTAAACGGCGCGCCCCTCGGCAGAACAATGCTTCCTCCGGCGCTCAATCCGGGAGAACAGAGTGCTTTTCAGGGACGTTACGGTCCTCGAGAACCGATGAAACCGCGCTATAGAATTCAGGGGGTTAAAGGGTTAATTAAAAAAATCAGCACTTGGTGTATGAGAAAACCCGAAATGAGACGTTTTCACAGCAGCCCTATTATAGAAAGACAGAACCTGCCGGCAGATCGGCCCCATCCGGCCCCCGTCTTGTCGCACACGTCTCCTGCTGTAAAGACTCAAACCTTAATCAGTCGTTGGTCTCGTCTTAGATTAATATAGCACCATCATACTCCGCAGCGTTGTACAATGTGTATTATTGATCTATATAGCGCCATCATATTCCGCAGCGCTGTAGAAGTAGTGGTGCACGTTCTGCTGTAGGAAGAGCTAGGCTGGCCACGTATCCTGTATTAGTTAAATCAGTGAGATGTCCTGGATACTGTATGGTTAAAACCTGCATGTGTCAGCACTTAGAATAGCAAAGCAAACTTAGTGAATAAGACCCCAGAGAGCATCCACTGGTGTTAATGCTGTAACCGGGGATCGCCATGATAAGGATACGGGGACATGTTAAGGTATGTTGGGGATCGTGTATAAAAGGTGATTCTGGTGCCGTTTCCGCCATGGCAACGGGGTAAAACGGGCCAAATCTTTGCACCAGAATCTGCATGGTTCATCACCCGCATGCGGTGCCCAAGCCGTGTGCGGGTCACCCCTCTAATTACCTCCTGATCTGACAGCAGTTGGTACCCCGCCGGTGGGAGGTAGATGCACTCGGGCACTAGGGTTGCCGTGGAAACCAAGGATGCCGTATCCTCCTGAACCTTTCTATCACTGGAGAAGGAAGAAATGGAGACACAGTCATAGCCCCGGGCGAAGGCTTCGGCCGCCATGGACAGCTCAGGGTCATCGCCGGGACTATCCGGGCAGGCGGCAAGAGCCCCCGGCAGCAGGCTAGCCTCGTCCGGCTGGGCCATAGCGGAGCTGTGGGGGGGGGGAGCGACAAAATAAGCATTTCATAAACGGAAGCAAAATATTATATATTATTTATTATTATTAATTATTATTTATTATTAGCCAATACTAGATAAAAAGTAACCGTCTGGCACTCTGATGGTTAAAGTCAAATTAGAGTTTTAATCAAATTATTCCCAAAATATGAATTCTGGGTTAACTGTTTCAGAGCCGGATGAGCTGCGAGACTCTAAAACAAGAAATTAACCATTTGAGTGCCAGCTGGTGCAGCTTAGCATGCACTTTACCCGGGCTCTCGTGGGGTTAAAAGTACGCAGTGGCATGTACTATGCAACATACATGTTTTAGCAGCGTCCATACGTTTTGTCCCGGTAATGGCCCATCATTTGCAAGAATGCAAGGAGCAGCCGCAAAAACAACCGTGTAAGTACGGAAAGCGGGTTACCATAACTACCTGGGCGAGTCTTTCTTTGTTTTTTCACTTTTTTGGGATTTGTCCGATTCCTCTATTTTCTTCCCCAACTTCTGTGTCCTTATGAATCACCGCAAACCCGCATCCGCGTGGGACACGTTTCCGTATCCGCTCGGCAATCTCCGTCACGGCTCGGAAGCGTCAGTCTTTCACTGATCGGCAATCTTCGTCACGGCTCGGCCTGTTTTCGCAGACGGATCCTAGTCAGGGACGCGCGTCGTTTCCTGTCACGGGGCCTCTTCCCGCGCTCAGGAGGATGTGTGCTTTGTCATTGAGAAGATGGGCGAGCCGTCTGTGTTTTATTAACCAACATAGAAAAAACTTAGACATCAGTTAGCAACAGATAACAAAATCTGGAGGCCATGTGAGTTACTCCATAAGCGCAGTTCCAGCTGCGAGGCTGAGGATGCTGAGAGTTGTCAATAGAGAAGGCCTATGGCTGGTCACAGCTGTAGTGTGTGTCAGAAACATTAATGGCAGCCATTGTGTTGTTTGCATAGGCTTGGTATAAGAGTTAAGTACATAGGCTGCTGACCTGCATTCAGGACACCAGCCTGGAGATAGGCCTCAAAATCATGGCTTCACTTGGGTTCCGCTTACATCTCTGGACCACCTAAATAATAGCCAGACTCCACCCACATAACACCTGGACCCTGCCCACATGTTTAGGATCCACCTACTTCCCATCCATCATCCTCCGGCATAACACCATGGTTCCACATCCAATATGGCGTCCATGTCTAAGAAGGCCTTCCTTACAGTAAATTTTTTTATAGAGCTCTAGCAGATTCCGTAGAGCTGTTGCAATAAGGGTACAGTGAGAATAAATGAGGCAATTTAAATATCATTAACAGACTGATACAGAAGGAGAAGATGGCACTGATTCTGGGAGCTTACAATCTATTTTGTGGTTGAGCGGGAGGAGAGAAAGTAGGGGAGGGCTGCTTGGGTGAGTCGACAGGCCCAAGGGATTTAAACATGGCCGCTCAGAGCTCTCCTGAGCAGATCAGCCGCAAACATCCTTTACCCAGAAATATCAACAGGAAGCAGCCGCTCATGGGAGGTTAAAGAGGAAAGACCTTCACACTCGGGTTACTCGGCATGGTGAAGACATCTGGATGTCACCGAGCAGCACAAGTTTCACCGATGGTAACGAGAACCCTAATGCAGAACCGGCCGCCACACTGTGTAGAGCCCACTGGAAACCAGTACAATCCCAGCCACCAGACTGTGTGCAACCCCCTGAAAACCAGTACAATCCCAGCCACCAGACTGTGTGCAACCCACTGAAAACCAGTACAACCCCGGCCACCAGACTGTGTGCGACCCACTGGAAACCAGTACAATCCCAGCCACCAGACTGTGTGCGACCCACTGGAAACCAGTACAACCCCAGCCACCAGGCTGTGTGCGACCCACTGAAAACCAGTACAACCCCAGCCACCAGACTGTGTGCGACCCACTGGAAACCAGTACAATGCCAGCCACCAGACTGTGTGCAACCCACTGAAAACCAGTACAACCCCAGCCACCAGACTGTGTGCAACCCACTGAAAACCAGTACAATCCCAGCCACCAGACTGTGTGCAACCCACTGAAAACCAGTACAACCCCAGCCACCAGACTGTGTGCAACCCACTGAAAACCAGTACAATCCCAGCCACCAGACTGTGTGCAACCCACTGAAAACCAGTACAATCCCAGCCACCAGTCTGTGTGCAACCCACTGAAAACCAGTACAATCCCAGCCACCAGACTGTGTGCAACCCACTGAAAACCAGTACAGTCTCTGCTATGAAATGATCTGGAGCGCGGTGCCCTCCGACTCACTAAGTCTTTAAAATGCTGTTGAGTGGGGTGACCCCATCGCCCATATTTTCCGGAACACGTATGTGCTTTGATGACCACCGCAGGTAAAGCGCTGCCATGTAGTATGCAGGCTGTATAGACTCATGGAAATGAACCAATGAGTTATACATCCTCCATACTGCAGGGCAGCACTTTATCCGTGCTGGTCATTTTGACTTCTCATACACCAGCCGGCTGCTCCGTGTGACTCTCAAGGAGTGTGAGGGTCCTGCGGTTCTTTTTCCTGTTTTCACGAGCGGTTCCCCTTCTTGGTTCTGCTTTATAGGAGATGCAGGATGGAGGCCGAGGGGTTCGGACGCTCCTCCTCTTCCTCGCACCCACTCGGCAGCTGCGCTCAGCTCTCCCAGGGGAGCGGGTTCTGAGAAGTGTACGGTCCGGTGAGTCCCATGCGCAGTCCCCTCCGCTGTGCAGCGTGCCGCTCACTCACCCCCGGGGCAGTGGATGATGCCGCTGTGGCTTCTCATTCTCTGTACTTGCTGCCCCGTCTCAACCCATCTGCCGGAGGACAGAGGCAACATCACCGTACCTGCTGCAGGTAGGGCATATTATACCCCGTCCACTGACTGATAGTCTGCCCTGCACTGTGCTCTGCTTTCTGCATGTGTTCCGGTGTCTGCAAGTGTTCTCTGTGCTGAGCACTCTCTCCTTTAACTATTTATAGAACGTTGCCTATCCCATGCATGTTTAATACCCTCACTGTATTACCCCCTACCACTTCTGCTGGGAGGCTGTTCCACTTATCCACCACTCTCTCAGTAAAGTAAAAATACCTTCCATTCCATCTCAGCCTCTGACCCTCTAGTGTTAGATTCCGGTCTCTTCTTCAAACATTTCTCCTCCTTTCCTTGCTTTAAGATTTTAGAATCAACTGCCCTTAAAATCTGGCCTCCTGCCGAGTCAATCCAAATGTACTCCGGCTGGACAGTCCTTTAGCGGGCTCTGCAGTCCCTGTCTAGTTAATGGCAGTGTACTCTGCGTTGTCCCTATCTTTGCAACCTATCATTTTGCTCATCCTCTTACGTTTCCAGAACGCGGTGCTGTACGCCGGTATTCTTTAATCCGTGATAATACCGGTGGTTGGCGCTGCTGATACACGCATTTTATTTCTTCCTCTTTTGCTAGGTAATGCCTTATTGCCCTGTGGCAGCGCGCCACCGCCACCTTTTACACTACGATGGCTAATGGAGGAGGCTGAGAATGACACGCGGGGAGCTCTGACGGTAACATCAGAAGGCTTGGAATTTCATTCCTCGTCGCTCATGGTCATCAAACAGGCGAGCCGGGAGGATTCTGGGAGTTACTCCTGCTCAGTAGACAATAAAACGGAAAATTATGTCATCACGAGAGTCCAGAGGACAGGTAACGGCGTAGAGTTCGCGAGCAAATCCACGTATTACCCCTCCATTCCTTATAACCCCCTATTACTGCATATAAACCTCCCTATAACCCCCTATTACTGCATATAACCCTCCCTATAACCCCTCCTATTACTGCATATAAACCTCCCTATAACCCCTCCTATTACTGCATATAACCCTCCCTATAACCCCTCCTATTACTGCATATAAACCTCTCTATAACCCCCTATTACTGCATATAAACCTCCCTATAACCCCTCCTATTACTGCATATAAACCTCCCTATAACCCCTCCTATTACTGCATATAAACCTCTCTATAACCCCCTTTGTTACTCCAAATAACCCTCCCTATAACTTCTATAACTACTTAGTCTATATAGCTCTTTCTGTAACCCCTTCTATTATGCCATATTACCATATCTCCCAAGTGTCCTGGTTTTCATGGGCACTGTCCTGCTGTCCCTTTTAGTAAAACACAGGTTGGGGAGATCCTCTGATAGACCCAGGAACGTTCACCCCAATTGTCTCCTTCTCGTTTCAGGCGTGCAGAACTTGGGTGTTGACCCTGAAAATGAGACTCTGCTTTCATGTGAAGCTCCTCGGAATTGGACCCATCTGTCCTGGTACCGAGGTGGCCAGGTGATTCTGGAGGAAAGAAGAGGACGAGGGGCCAGCCGTAGCCACGTAACGCTGGTGGGGAGCGAGACGTATCTGTTAATCACCTCTGTCACCCCCGAAGACGCCGGGGTCTACCACTGCCATCAAAATGGATTGAATAGCTCCGTGCGGCTGGTTGTGACACAGAGGACAGGTGAAGCTCTGGAGCTGCAGCCTCACCAGGGGTGCCCAACCTCCAGTTCCCTGGAATATTTTTTTATTTGTCTAGGGCCTCTTTTAATGGTCGCCCCTGGGGGAAACTCTCACTACCCACTGGATAAAGCTGCCACAAATTGGTGGAGTTTTCCCCCAAATTCATGGGTTCCTCCACAACACTCATACTCGCTACTCACACCCCACCATAGTTCTCCGCGTGTTCCCTGAGCTACCCTTATACCACGGCACAGATTTTAAGAGCAATATGTTGGTGCGAAGCCCAGAATATGAGGGGGGATCAGTAAAAACATTCCATTGGTTTCCATGGTGACTACTCCACATTTAGTTTTCTGCCCTCTTATTGTTCTTTAGGAACACAGTCCATCGTTTCTTTTGGGAAATGTTCACTCGCTAAACACTCAACAAATGCTCTTCAATTTCTTCCCCGACAGGTTTGGAGATGTTTTTCAGCGAGAGATATTGGATCATCGTGGCTGTGGCTCTGAGTTACTTAGCATTCTGCGGAGCCGTGATGAGCTTCTTCGTGTGCACGAGACGCGGTGCGTGGAATATCTCATGTCACATGTATTCGTGGCGTTATGGTGGCGTGCGTCTGCTGTGTGTTTCTATGGATTATCCATCAAAAGGGTTAAAGGAAAGAGAATGCCGATAATAATCCCGTCATGGCCCGAGATAGATGGCTAAGAAACCAAGTGGCCGCTCGATACTAAGTATCCTCTACCCTGTCAGGGGGGTTAATATGAAGTGCGTGGCTTTGAGGTTCAAAAGCTTATTATGTACTTTGTATCGCTGCAGGCATTCAGGAGGGACTTGGAAGGGGTTAAGTTTTACTACAGGAGATTTTTTTCTTGTATTGACGATTTGACGGCTTTTGGCCCCTGTTGGATCCCACGGGTCGGTGTGAATAGGCCATGCCAAAGTGTGCCATACTGGTGCCAAAGCGTGCCATACTGGTGCCAAATGGCCGTTGGGATGGTGCCTGGTGGAGCCTCCCACGTATCTTTATGGCCATTTTTTGCAGCCGATCCCATCCTTTAGTGCGCGGCCGCCGTGCCGAGTGAGAGTGCGGCTCTGCGTGCCCTAAACACCAGGAAGATTTTCCTCCCCGGTCACAAAACTCGACGTGTTCTGTGCAGGAAGACTTGGTCTTTTGAGATGCTCACAATGGGTTGTGTCCGACGGGCTTGGAGACTCCCATGTTCTGGGCAAATGTATTTTTATCCACAGTGGGTTTCCTTTGCCCCTTGACCACCACAGACACGTCAACCAGATACACGTATGTACGTCTTACATGCTGCCGCTTAGCAATATGTGAGATCCATCCGTTTGGCGGGGAAAGTGAGTCCAGTAATCATGGTGGCTCCACTGAGGTCCACTCTGTGTGCCTTTTTTGGGGCTCTACTAGCCATGGTCATCACACGTGAACAGGATAAGCTCTCCGTGTTAAAGCGTACATGTGTCTTGTATGTAGTCCGTGCCACGTGGCCATTGTGTGTCTTGTGCGTTATACGGTATAACATTCTGTATCCAGATCCACGTCTCCTAAACTGTACCGTTATTTGTCTCACGGCAGGAAAATCGAAGCAGCAGCCCGTGGCCAGGTAACCCCTTCTCTGCTGGCTTTATGTATTTTTGGGTTTTTTTGTTTTCCATTTTTAGGGTTTTTCATATCAAATCTTTGTCTTCAGGTTCTATAAGGTCAGCAGCGTGGCCAGGAACCTATACACCAATGCAGCCAACCAAATGCAAGGTGAGTAAAGGACGCATAAAACGCGTGGATCCGCACGGCAGCCGTCACGTCTCTGCTCATCCGCTGTCCCCATCTCTGCCTCCAGACACGGAGCGGAAGCCGGCGGACGGCACCTACCAGAACGTCGCCGGTATCTCCCTGAAACGGAGGAGTAAAGAATGTTACTCAGACTGCAGCTCCTTCATGGAGAACTCTTCGGGTGAGGAATGACCTATACGATAATCACCAATATACCTCCCCCAGTCACCCCGCCGTTGGGTCTGGTGGCCCCTTATAGACCCCACAGCTGGCGGTGACATCACTAAGCGTATCTCATACAAGGGAAAGTAGGGGAGAACATAAACATTCTTAAGGGGAAGTCCCATGGAAAACAATCAGTAATAACCCCCAACGCTGTATACAGTAATATAACCCCAGCGCTGTATACAGTAATATAACCCCCCAGCGCTGTATACAGTAATATAACCCCCCAGCGCTGTATACAGTAATATAACCCCCAGCGCTGTATACAGTAATATACCCCCCAGCGCTGTATACAGTAATATAACCCCAGCGCTGTATACAGTAATATAACCCCAGCGCTGTATACAGTAATATAACCCCAGCGCTGTATACAGTAATATAACCCCCAGCACTGTATACAGTAATATAACCCCCAGCGCTGTATACAGTAATATAACCCCCAGCGCTGTATACAGTAATATAACCCCAGCGCTGTATACAGTAATATAACCCCCAGCACTGTATACAGTAATATAACCCCCAGCGCTGTATACAGTAATATAACCCCCAGCGCTGTATACAGTAATATAACCCCCAGCACTGTATACAGTAATAACCCCCAGCGCTGTATACAGTAATATAACCCCCAGCGCTGTATACAGTAATATAACCCCCCCAGCGCTGTATACAGTAATATAACCCCCAGCGCTGTATACAGTAATATAACCCCCCAGCGCTGTATACAGTAATATAACCCCCCAGCGCTGTATACAGTAATAACCCCCCCAGCACTGTATACAGTAATATAACCCCCCAGCGCTGTATACAGTAATATAACCCCCAGCGCTGTATACAGTAATATAACCCCCAGCAGTGTATACAGTAATATAACCCCCAGCGCTGTATACAGTAATATAACCCCCAGCGCTGTATACATTAATATAACCCCCAGCTCTGTATACAGTAATATAACCCCCAGCGCTGTATACAGTAATAACCCCCAGCGCTATATACAGTAATATAACCCCCAGCGCTGTATACAGTAATATAACCCCCAGCACTGTATACAGTAATATAACCCCCCAGCGTTGTATACAGTAATATAACCCCCAGCGCTGTATACAGTAATATAACCCCCCAGCGCTGTATACAGTAATATAACCCCCAGCGCTGTATACAGTAATATAACCCCCAGCAGTGTATACAGTAATATAACCCCCAGCGCTGTATACAGTAATATAACCCCCAGCGCTGTATACATTAATATAACCCCCAGCGCTGTATACAGTAATATAACCCCCAGCACTGTATACAGTAATATAACCCCCAGCGCTGTATACAGTAATATAACCCCCAGCGCTGTATACAGTAATATAACCCCCAGCACTGTATACAGTAATATAACCCCCAGCGCTGTATACAGTAATATAACCCCCAGCGCTGTATACAGTAATATACCCCCCAGCGCTGTATACAGTAATATAACCCCCCAGCACTGTATACAGTAATATAACCCCCAGCGCTGTATACAGTAATATAACCCCCAGCGCTGTATACAGTAATATAACCCCCAGCGCTGTATACAGTAATATAACCCCTAGTGCTGTATACAGTAATATAACCCCCAGCACTGTATACAGTAATATAACCCCCAGCGCTGTATACAGTAATATAACCCCCCAGCACTGTATACAGTAATATAACCCCCCAGCGATGAATACAGTAATGTTGGGCGGAATTTACAAAAACCTGGTTTTAACTCATTTTGCCCTGATAAACTGCAGACCTGGAGCTGCCGTTGGTGTCAGTCATGTGATATTTTGGGTTATTTTCCCGGCTCAAACACCACACTGAGCTGATGCTTTATGGCGATGCTAATGAAGTCCGTTCCTCCGTAGACTTCCATTAGTCAGAGAGTCTTGCGGGGTGATTAAGACTGAGCCATTCTATTGTTCCCCCCAGGCAGTATGATAAGGAGTCGGGGTGTTTAGTAGATCAGGGGTCAGATAACAGAGCGAGAATCATACAAACGGCTGATATGCAGCTGCCTGAAAACATTATATTATGGGGCAAAAACTACAACTGGGGTAACAAAGAAAACAGAGTGATATTTATGAAAACTTATTTTTAATAATAGAAATTAAAAGCTGAATGTTTTTCTCTTAGTAATTAGTATTATTGTCTTATTTTTGCGCTTTTCTGATTTACGCCCGGAGCAGCCGGCAGGTAGAGATCTATGGCCTGTATAGCCTGCGGTGTTCTCTGCCGGCACACGCCATGATGGCGTCAGACCATACATGAGGCGCACGCTGCAGAGACCGTTCATGTCACTTCTGCTTCTGGCGGTGAAGTCACGCATCAGAAAATTAACCAAACGTTTGTGGTTTTAACTTAAAACAGACAGGAATACGAGCAAAACTGCCCCTGAGCCAGAGAGGAACATCTCTATGCAAAAGTGAAGCTTCCTTCCGACACTGATCCCTGCCTGTGGCAAAATCGGGACTGCCCCACACAAAGCAGGACAGTTGGGAGGCATGCTCACCTCGTGTGCATTATAAAGTCATTTTTCAGACACAATTTTTATCAGCTTTTGAGGAAAGTTTTATAAATTCGGATACGAAATGAAAAGCTATTTCTTTTTCACGTTTTTCTGTCGGTTTCGGTTTCCTCTGATCTGGAACTTCTCTGAACCCAACAGGAGATAACTACGAGATCGCGGACGAGGAGAACACGCAGGGTGAGTTACCGAGAGCCGCGCGGATTATAAAGCGTGAGCGAGACACAGAGTCTCAACAGAAATCTGGTAATAAAATATCAATAAAGGAAGTCATTCGGCAAAAAAAGAAATCACTTCCCTTTTTGTAAAAAAAATCAGAATTTCTCATAATATGCTCACCGAGTTCGCCTCGTTTCAGATGGAGCCTCATATCTGGAGCCAAACGCAACCGCCGAGGACCAGATTTCTGATGGTGAGAGAGGGATAGAGGGGAGGAAAAAAAGGGGGCAAACGCAGTGAACCTGCCCATCCTGTCTGCCTAATACTTTCCTTGGTCCCTGTGGAACAGCCTCCCAGCAGAGGTGGTAGAGGGTAATACAGTGAGGGTATTAAACATGCATGGGATAGACATACGGCTCCTGAATCTAAGACGAGACCAACGACTGATTAAGGTTTGAGTCTTTACAGCGGGAGAAACGGGCGACTAGACGGGGGCCGGATGGGGCCGATCTGCCGGCAGGTTCTGTTTCTATGTGTTTCTTACGTACCGGTAGCGCTCTATTGCCCTGATAATGTTTCAAGGGCAGTTTTTCCTCCCAAGAGACGCCTCACGGGGCAGACACGGCTGTAGTGATAAGCGAGACGATCATTTCGTTTTTCCGTTATCGCCTTTAAATTAAAACGTAAAGCTGCCCCTCGGACGTCTCCATGTGGTTGGGGTCCCCGGTCGGTGCGTCCTCGCCGTTCCACTGACTCGCTGCTCCTGTCCCCCAACAGGCGGCTGCTACGAGATCCCAGACGGGGAGGACGTGGAAGGTACGTGAATACGAGCCGAAGCTTTCTAGGAACGGATGTCACGGAATGCGGACGGCTCCTCATTCACCGCATTGTCTTTTCTAGATGGAGAGCACTACGAAAACGCAAGCGAAGCCATGAAGGAGACATCAGAGGGTAACGAACGAGGCCTTTCCATCAATTTACTCCGTTCAGGGATCACTCACCCTACGCCTCGGATTTATTACCGTATTATCCTGATTAATTAAAACCTTAAACCCCTATAATCGGGGGTTTCGATATTCTCAAGGTCTCCGTACCGTCTGTGCTGTCTGCTTCAGTGTCCCCGTCTCCTTCCGTGTCCCCGTCTCCTTCCGTGTACCCTTCTCTTTCCGTGTCCCCGTCTCCTTCCGTGTCCCCGTCTCCTTCCGTGTCCCCGTCTCCTTCCGTGTCCCTGTCTCCTTTTCATCACTTCTCTTGCCTCTTCTTTTCCTTCTGTCTCCTTTCTTCGTCTGCTTCTCCTTGGAATCAGATCCGTGAGCCCTTGCTGTGTCTTCTCGGCCCTCATCAGCTCGGACTAACAGCCAGCTCCCCATGGGGCCCATTCCCTAAACTGTTACCCCTGTGTGGCAGATCACTCTGGGTCGCGGCAGCTGGATAACTTCCGGGTCCCTGTTTCAGGTTCACAGTCATACGAGGACATGATGGGTTCCATGCGCGCTCCAAACACCAACCACGTGGGTGAGGAGAGGGAGGAAGGTGAGAAGATATTTCGCTTTCTGAGGCTTTTTTACTTATTGGGTTTTTTTTTATTCTTTTAGTTTTTTGTTGGTTTTTGAAGCGGCTCTCTGAGGACCAGCAGAGGTTCTTATAGACGATTTCCACGCCGCAAAATGAAATATTCTGAGAGAAACAAAATATTTTATAAAAAAAAAAAATTACCGGTAATTTTAGTTCGAAAATATATTTCATTTTACTTTTCAGTTTTGGTTTAATGATGTCACGGTGACATAAGATAGCGGCCCCTATACCTAAAGTTACAGAAGTAGCGTCACAGATAAAGTGCTGTCATTCCTAGGCAGATGATGTAAGAAAAGCAAATCAACGCAATCACAGATCACGGGCTGCTGCGCTCAGGGGGGGCAGAGACCGATCACCGATACCCTGATAATACCCCCATAATACCTGATAATACCCCCATAATACCTGATAATAGCCCCATAATACCTGATAATAATACCTGATATTAATACCTGATAATACCCCCATAATACCCGATAATAATACCCGATAATAATACTCAATAATAATACTCCATAATAATACTCGATAATAATACCTGATAATACCTGATAATAATACCTGATAATAATACCCCCATAATACCCGATAATACACGATAATAATACCTGATAATAATACCTGATAATAATACCAGATAATAATACCCGATAATAATACCTGATAATAATACCCGATAATAATACCTGATAATAATACCTGATAATAATACCAGATAATAATACCCGATAATAATACCCGATAACAATACCTGATAATAATACCCGATAATAATACCCAATAATAATACCTGATAATAATACCCCCATAATACCTGATAATAATACCTGATATTAATACCTGATAATACCCCATAATACCTGATAATAATACCCGATAATAATACTCGATAATAAAACCTGATAATAATACCCCCATAATACCAGATAATAATACACGATAATAATACCTGATAATAATACCCAATAATACCTGATAATAATACTCGATAATAATACCTGATAATAATACCCGATAATAATACCTGATAATAATACCTGATAATAATACCCGATAATAATACCTGATAATAATACCCGATAATAATACCCAATAATAATACCCGATAATAATACCTGATAATAATACCTGATAATAATACCCGATAATAATACCCCATAATAATACCTGATAATAATACCCGATAATAATACCCGATAATAATACCTGATAATAATACCCAATAATACCTGATAATAATACCTGATAATAATACCCAATAATACCTGATAATAATACTGATAATAATACCTGATAATAATACTCGATAATAATACCTGATAATAATACCCGATAATAATACCCGATAATAATACCTGATAATAATACCCGATAATAATACCTGATAATAATACCTGATAATAATACCTGATAATAATACCCGATAATAATACCCGATAATAATACCCGATAATAATACCTGATAATAATACCTGATAATAATACCCGATAATAATACCCGATAATAATACCTGATAATAATACCCGATAATAATACCCGATAATAATACCTGATAATAATACCCAATAATACCTGATAATAATACCTGATAATAATACCCAATAATACCTGATAATAATACCTGATAATAATACCTGATAATAATACTCGATAATAATACCTGATAATAATACCCGATAATAATACCCGATAATAATACCTGATAATAATACCCGATAATAATACCTGATAATAATACCTGATAATAATACCCGATAATAATACCTGATAATAATACCTGATAATAATACCCGATAATAATACCCGATAATAATACCTGATAATAATACCTGATAATAATACTCGATAATAATACCTGATAATAATACCCGATAATAATACCCGATAATAATACCTGATAATAATACCTGATAATAATACCCCCATAATACCCGATAATAATACCCGATAATAATACCTGATAATAATACCTGTTAATAATACCCGATAATAATACTCGATAATAATACCCGATAATAATACCTGATAATAATACCTGTTAATAATACCCGATAATAATACTCGATAATAATACTCGATAATACCTGATAATCCCCCTGCCGGTACCCACCGTGGCACAGAAGACGGGGGTTATTCTGCTGATTGTGTATTTTATTTCGTGCCGCAGACACAGATTCTTATGAGAACATGCAGACCCCCGCGTACCCTCACTCCCAGTCCACTCATGGAAAGGAAAGACCGGCAGCCACAGAGAACCGGGGGAAGGTGTTCTTTGACGGACCTACTGAGTTGTTGGTGGATCAATACCAACCAATCAACAAGCTCCGTCAGGAGGGTGAGTGCGGACTTCAGCCTACCCTCTGTTCCAGAGCTGGCTAGCAAACACTACGTCCAGACAGTATATACCAGACAGACAGACAGAGAGTATATACCAGACAGACAGACAGAGAGTATATACCAGACAGACAGAGAGTATATACCAGACAGACAGACAGACAGACAGACAGAGAGTATATACCAGACAGACAGACAGACAGAGAGTATATACCAGACAGACAGACAGAGAGTATATACCAGACAGACAGACAGACAGAGAGTATATACCAGACAGACAGACAGTATATACCAGACAGACAGAGAGACAGAGAGTATATACCAGACAGACAGAGAGACAGACAGTATATACCAGACAGAGACAGAGAGTATATACCAGACAGAGAGACAGCGAGTATATACCAGACAGACAGAGAGACAGACAGTATATACCAGACAGAGACAGAGAGTATATACCAGACAGAGAGACAGCGAGTATATACCAGACAGACAGACAGTATATACCAGACAGACAGAGAGACAGAGAGTATATACCAGACAGACAGACAGTATATACCAGACAGACAGAGAGACAGAGAGTATATACCAGACAGACAGACAGTATATACCAGACAGACAGACAGACAGAGAGTATATACCAGACAGACAGACAGTATATACCAGACAGACAGTATATACCAGGCATACACAGTATATATGTATATATGTCTATATATATGGGACAGGTGTATAGGTGTATTTGAGGTTTACATGGCTTGTGTTCCGCAAGTCCTAGAAATGGTCACAAGAGCTGACAATCTCCTCGTTCTCCAACATGATACATGCGATGCTGTTGTCCAAAAGGATGATGGGCATTGTTGTTTAATGCCGCAGACTGTAAGGTTTTCCCCGTTCCCAACACTTGTGCTTCTTTATTTTTTTGTGTACTGAAAGAGCAGAGTAAAACGTCAGGTAACCCCCGGCGACGGCTGATATTTCTCCTTCTTTCTGACAGACGGAGATTTCTATCTATCTTTTGAAAAGCAGAAGATATTTGCAGGCGCGGAGTGAATGATATCTGCAGATTATTGCGCAGTTTGGTGCAGCGTATCGCGCAGGGTGACGCTGTCCGCGAGTCCTTCGAGTAACATCCATCCAACACGAGCCGCTTCCAATCAACGCAACCGGCGGACCGATTAATACAAGCGAGCGCCGGGAGAATAACGAGATAATTCATCAGTGACCAATCAGGACCCATTTCCCATACACCGTTCATCCAATCGAAATGACTTTGTGTTTGATTGTTTTATAGTATTTTTTATGTAATAAAACTGTTATATTAAGCAAAACAGCCAATAAAATCATCAGGAAACCACGAAAGGATTCATCACGCCCCACTAAACCTGACCCCGCCTCTTGTCACAAGCCCCACCCTTTACATGCCCTGGTTTTAGATTCAGGAGCCCTACGTCAATCCCATGCATGTTTAATACCCTCACTGTATTATCATCTACCACCTCTGCTGGGAGGATGTTCCACTTATCCACCACCCTCTCAGTAATAGCAGTGCATTTCTGCAAGATATCTGTCGGCTGCATATTGCCATTAAGATGTTAGTCTGTTAAATATTTCTTGGAGTCTGTGATTGATCAGACCATATGATATATATATAAACAATAAATAATAATAATATATATGTCCCGGTTCTCGAGCATAGAGCGGTCCTAGAGCTGTCCTAGAGGTTGTAACACATTGTTCTGTCAAGCTTTCTTCTATTGTTCTACGGAGCCGTCTCAGATCTAGCGTTTGTAGATTAGAAGTTAAACCGGTTTCGGTATTCCGTATCCGTAAATGAATGATGTGAATTAACCCGCAGTGATTACCCCGCCGTGGGGTGGAGTTAGCGGGGCTGCTGCCTCCTCCGCGCCCCCTGCCGGCTCAGGGACACAATGACAGAGGCGCTGCTGCGAGACGGAACTACATTTCCCGGCAGGCATTGGTGGAAAGGCGTCGTAGTGAGCCCGACCCGTCGCGCCGGTTATGACGTAGATTTTCCCTGTTACCTCGGTTACCGGACGCTGCGGCCTGAATATGGGTCGCGTGATGCTGCTCCTGCTCCTCGGGGTCGCCGTGGGGTCAGAGGTCAGATTGGGGACCGGAGACAGCCGGGCTTCTGGCGGTGAGTGATGTCATAGTGTGCTCCGTCATCTCTCGCCTCCTGGACCCCTCTGTACCATTTATCCCAGACCCCCTGCTGCCCCTTTAACCCTCTCAGCCCCTATTTGTTTTGCCCCGTCCCCCCCTTTCCTCATCTATCTTCCCCATCACCCCTTTCTCCATCACCCCCCCCATTCCCTCCTTTGGTCTAACCGCACTGGCATGTAACCGGTTAAAGTGGTCCCAAACCCATCCCCCCCCCACACACACACCGGTGATGCCCCTGGTCCTGGGAAAGATGTTTGCCCTTTGGCCCCCGGAATGTGGCCCTTGTGTTTGAGTTGCCCCGCTCCTGACGTCCTCGCTCTTTCTCCGGCAGCCGTGACGATCTGCACCTGCGATCTCTCCCCTGCGATCTGCGACCTGAACTGCTGCTGCGACCCGGACTGCGAGAGCGGCGACCCCGCCAGCGTCTTCTCGTTCTGCCTGCCCGGGAGCGTCTCGTAAGTCTTCAGCTCGCGGCCGGGCGGCGCATGCGGTCTCTGTGTAAACGGCGCGTTACGGCTGTCTCTTCCCCGCAGGGTGCGCTCGCAGGTCTGTCTGTACGGCTGGCTGCTTTTCCGCAGTAACTCCCCGTATCCCACCGCCTTGATCCCGGCGTCTCCCCCCCGGACCCCGGAGCTCTTCTGTGTCCTTCCTGTGGACCGTAAGTCTCTCTAATAAAGCCGCCGGCGTGACGGCAGTTTAACCCTCTCTTATCCATGGGTGATGTCTCGTTGGTCTCCTGGTGATCCCCGTCTCCGCTCCCTGTCTCCCCAGCCTCGCTGAATTACTTCGTCGCCCCGCAGACTGTGGATGCAACAAATTTCTCCAAACTAGCAGACAAATGGCGAGCGTTCTCCTTCTCTCCCCTCTCCAGCCCCGTCCCAACGTTCCCCGACTTCTACAAGGTAAGCGCTCCGGCGCTCTGACGTTAGAGCGCGGCGCTCTGTCTGGCTTCTGACGCTTGCTCTCTGCCCATAGGCCGATGACCCTGTCCTGGCTGTCTCTCGGTCCGGCACCGTCGGGGTCCTGATACAGCCAGCGCCGGTGGGGGCCCAAAACCTCTGCTCCGACAGCAACCCCGCAAGTAAGAGAATACGGAGGGCGCCGGAGCCCGTCTTCCTGGCTGTCTCTCCATGAGATTGCAGTCTCTTTCTCTTTCACTGTCACTTTTCCTCTAATGCTGTCCCCTCCATGTCCTGGTAACGGTCTCTCCAGTCACCGACACGCAGTCCTCTGGATCACCACGGCTCGCTGTGCTGTGGAGGTGGCTCCTGTCGCCATGTTTTCTGGACACTCTAGTACGAACGCTCTCTTTTTCCTCCCGCAGGGTTCCTCCGCTCCAGCAACACCTCCTGCCAGCGAGAAATCCGGAACCTGAGTGACAGCTGCCTGGCGGATCCCTGGCTGAGTGCACGCCATTATTATCAGAACATCAGCGTGTTCCGGGTAATGGGCAGAGGCGTCTCGTAGGACTCCCGGCGTGAAGGGGTTAAACCGCTTGCATCTATGCTGTTTTTTGTGAAACCCCTAAAATTTAATTAATTTGGGTATTTTTTTTTTCCAAAGGTTCCAAAAGATGTGATAAACGGCACAGCTTTAAAGGTAAGGCGGTGGGAGACGGGGGAGGGTGTGACGGGCAAGAGGCAGAAGGTAGCGAGTCTCTGCCACCCATAGGCACTAATACCCCCGGGGCTTGTCTAAAAGAATTTTATCAAAAGGGGGTGGATTACGGCCAAAAGAGAGAGATGGGTGTCGAGCCCGGCAGGTGACCCCTGCCGCCGGGATGATGCCGGACAGGGCCGCGCTCACGCTCACTTTTCCTTCTTCAGGTCGAGCTGACCGGGCCGGTGCCAGACAGCCCGACGCTGCAGGGAGGCCGGTGTCACAACGTGGTGTCTCAGGTAACCCTTTAACTCAACGGCTGTTATTCCTCCCCCGCACCGGCACCTGCCGCGCTACCGATTTCCTTTGTGTTGCAGGTGGTGTACACGGTGCTGTATAACGGGACCCAGGGCATCACTAACGTGTCCGTCCGATTCGCCCTGGTCAACGCGTCCGGGGCCCGTCTGCAGCAGGAGTTCGAGGTCAACTACCAGGCGAGTTCACGAGACCGGACACGGACCCCGTGTGATCTGCAGAACGTCTCGCAGGGGGTTCCTGGGGTTACCCCGGCGTCACCCGGTCCGCCTCGCTTGCGAGGAACGTTCTTGAGTTAGACAAAGGCCTTTGTGCTCCTCGTTTAGGAGAAAGGCAAACATATTATTTCCAAATAACTGGAGTACGTCGTGTCCGGAGAACGCAGTAATAATAATAATTACGCGGTTATAGAGTAATAACGAGCACCCGGAATCTGGGTGTTTATCACCCGTCACACGCTCGGCTTATCGTACGATGAGGTCACGTGATAACCGGTTAATGTATGTTCTCTTGCAGTCTGTTTCTGCTCCGGCATCCGGTCTCCGCAGGAGCGGAAACCCCGGCTACTTGGCGGGACTCCCCGTGCTGGCGGATACCGGATCTGTATCCTTTTATATTCTGTGTTCCTACAACCCCCCCCCCCCCGGGAGGGTCTGTAAACCTCGCGCCCCAAACATACCCTTTCCTGGCTTCCGTCTCCTACAGCGTCACCTGCACCGCCCTCCGGCGGGGAGGAAGAACCCGTTAGAATAGTTTGAGTTTATCATCCATGCTCCTTGCGGTCGTATCCCAAATGTTCTGCCGTGATTCTGATCTTATGACCTCATACGACCCAAACCTACCTCCAGGACGCAGACAGGAACCCCAAACCAAGCAAAGGGCTTTTGGTGATGCCTTCAGAGATGGCCAAGTATATAACCCAACTGTCCTGAGATCGTTTGCACCAAGAGAGAAGTTATTTGTAGCCTTTTCTCGCCCCCCAGCCGCAGAGCGCTGATTTCTCTCCCTGTATCACTCTCTATGATGAGGTCTCTGATCAGCCTCCAGGAAGATAATGTTCCTCAGGACCTCCCCGTAGATCTTCCGGTCCTTGGCCGTTCAGTTCTAGGTGTTTTGCGTCTTGGTTACGGTTCCGTGACAATCCGCCAGCTGAGCGCCCCGAGTCTGCAGGGAGACGGTTCGTGCTCTCGCCGGCCCGTGCAGTTTGGAGTGAACGCTCTGAGCGGCTGCTCTATCAGGTAATTCGGCGTCGGGTTCCGTTGGGTTCCGTGTAGGGGGAGGCGGCATGATTTCGGTTCTAAGGCTTTCTCTCGTGTGAAGGGGAGAATTGGCGGAGACGTGCGAGAGCCTGCGCACCAGAGCATACAACGTACTTCTTGGCGAGCCGTGGCCCCGGCAGCTGGGGGCCTTTGGAAACGGCAGCACCCTGCGGATCCCGATCATCTATGAAAACTGCACTGACCAGGTTGGGTTCTGTCGCCGCTGACCGGCCGCGCGTTTCTGCCCCCTGTAACTGCCCTCACTAACCCCATTCTCCGCAGGCTGTAGGTGATTGTAAAACCGGCTGCCTCCTCCCCGTCTTCCTGCGCACGCAGATCCTGTGGGCCGAGGTCGGACTGCTGTCTAACCCACAAGCTCAGATCCAGGGAGCTCGGTTTAGGTTCAGCTGCCGCGTCGTTTCGGTGAGTCTGAGGAACGAGTCGCCGGCCGGTCCCGACAACTGCTTTCACTGCAGAGATACGACGGCTGCAGCGGCCTATTCACAAAGGTCCAATTCTGTACAGGCAGATCGGCCCCGTCCGGCCCCCGTTTCTCCTGCTGTAACGACTCAAACCTTAATCAGTCGTTGGTCTCGTCTTAGATTCAGGAGCCGTATGTCTATCCCATGCGTGTTTAATCCCCTCACTGTATTACCCTCTACCACCTCTGCTGGGAGCCTGCTCCATTGCTACAACTAAATCCCAATGCATAGACTGTCTCGCAGAAAGCAGAGTTGTAAATATTATGTTGGTTAAGTAATTCTGGTCCCCTTTCCCCCCCATTAGTGTCTCGATGTCACCGTTCTTCGGAGCCAGGCCTCGTTCACAGACATCACACGCCGCGGGCCTCCTCCTCGCTCACATCCCGGCATCACCGCCCGCGAACCCCTGGATTTCTTCTACCCGTTCCGCACTAGCGGATCCGCTCCGGCGTGCGCGGGTCCCGGCCCTGTCTTTGCTCTCTTGGTATTGACTGTAATGCTGTTTGTTTAGGGCATGGAGACGCCCCGGCTGGCAGAGAGACTGTCCCAGCCCACGATGATGCCGCCTGGTCCTCCGCCCCGGGTCCGACCCTCAGGGTAAAGAGGTTTATTTCCCTCCAGCGCATCCAGCCCATGAGGTATAATCCAAGCTTGTGACTTACAGGAAGTGATGTCATTACAGAGTAAATTAGAATCTCTCCCTCGTCCACTACCCACCCCCAGCGCTGGCCGAGCAGCAGTCGTGTCAAACTCTGACCACAACTCTCACCCCCATCACTCTCAGCATTCCTATTAACACAGAATGGGGTAGTGTAAGTCCTGATTGCTCTACACAGCCGGTAACCCGAAAAAAATGCCCAATGATGTTGAACTCGTGGCAGTTCGTTCACCCAATGGGGGTTACGCTCGATTTTTCTGCACTTTGTTTTATTTTGTATCGATGTTTCAGTTTAATGAATAAATTAAATATTTTTTATATCCGAAGCGGCGAGCGTCCAGACTGAACCCCTTAAACACACCGGGCAGCACTCCAACCATAAACACTCCGAGCCAGGACCCGGTCAGCAGAGGCAGTGTTTGTTTCTCCCCGTACCTTCCGAGCGCTGCTATGTATATACATCACACACACACACTATACAATCACACCTCACACACACACACACACACACACACAATACAATCACACCTCACACTAGGCATTGGTTCCTCTCGGCTACACAGAACCCGCTGGCAAATCAGACGCATCTAGTCGCCCATATTTCTTGCTGTAAAGACTGAAACCTTGATCAGTCATTGGTCTCATCCTATATGTATTGGCCCCTACTGCTTTTACTGGGAGGCTGTTCCACTTATATACCACCCTCTCTGTGAAGTAAAACTTCCTTCCCTTCCCTCTCAGCCTCTGCCCCTCTAGTGTTAGATTTATGGTCTCTTGTACTCGATCCCCGGCCATAACCCAGCTGGTTCCGACCGAATTTAGACCCAGGCGCAGAGCTCGGGTTTGATCGGATCGGTGGGTTTCTCCGCTCGCCCTTCAGTCCGTTTACCAATCACCGTCCCCAAGCAGCCCGGCACGCAAGCACTCAAACCCCAGACAGACGGACGGACGGTCTCACGGCCCCCGGGGACAGACAGCACAGCAATCAGCAACCACCGTAAGAAAATACACAGAGTCAGTTTTATTTCTCTACATTCATTTCAATTCAAACGTGATAAAAAGAATTTCGTTAAAAAGCCATGACTCATAGCTTTCAAGGACCGCCGCGAGAACCCCCTCCCCAAAAACCGGCCCCCCTTCTAGCACCCCCGGCTGGACGAGTTCCCTTCTTAACGATGCGCGTCGCCGTACAGCAGGTCAAAGCTTCCGGAATCTTCCCAGATCCACCAGCCATCTGGGGACAGTGAGATTGGTCCCTCGGCAGAGAGAGGGTTACAAGTCAGACAGACGGCTCATTGGTCAATTCGGACGATTGCCAACAATGTCAGTTTCTTTATTAAAAGAAAAAAAGAGGGGCAAAGGCTTCCTAAACAGGCCAATTCTACTAAATAAAACAAAGAGTATACCCCCCACCCAATAAAAAAAAAAAAAAAAAAAAAAAAAAGTTACATCACACAATACAGCAAGAGAAACGCAACGGGACCAGAAGAGGTACAGAACGCCACGCGGGGAGTCTCCACGCACCGACATTAACCACGGAACGGCAAGCGAAGAAAGGAGGACCGGATACAACAAACAAAATGAAAATGAAGAATCTACATAATATGATCTGGCCTCTGCTGCAACCCCCCCTCCCCTCTCGCAATGCATGCTGGGCATTATGGACCCAGTCCCACCCCGACCAACTATCCAGTTTCCGTAACTGTCTGAGCGTTAACGGCTCTACAAACCGACCGGTAGCCGGGCAGCGGTGGTATTAAACTCAGTCGTAAAACCGGAAGGGGGAGGGGGGTTGAGACGTGCCTGCCTGTACCTCTAGGACTACAGAAGCGTTACTCTGTCCGCCCGTGAACCTATTTCTGGGGTAAACAAAGACAAAAACATTAGAAGAGACAACCATGTGCAAGTGGATTTAATGCGGTCGTCAGCCTGCAACGATTCACTGGCCATAATGCTACAGAAACGAGAAGACCCCCATCATGCCGAGCCCTGGCGACGTGACACGTAGGTAGACACGTTAACCATTTAGCGGCCGGGATACTGCACCTGGGGTTAAAGTAGATTTATTTTGCTACCGTCCAGGAGAAGCGACGAATGACCCTGAGATTCCATCCGAATTACCGGCGACGGCGCGTTAAGGCACCGCCTCGAGAAAACGAGTCTTTCCTCCCCGGCGCCGGCGGCTTTGGACAAAGTGGAGGCAGCTCTTCGGACGCGTCGAAGCATTAAGGCAGAAGAATCGGCTGATTTCGCAGGTGCCCTCCGTCCTCCCCCTCATCCCCATCAGTCAGTGCGAGGTAAACCGGTCCCCCCCACCAGCGGGCGAGAGGGGGTAACAGAACTCGGATGAAACGCGGCGGGAGGTCAGTGGGTGAGTGTCGGGGAGCGGGGGAGAAGCTAGAAGGTGCCCCGAGGAGGTCATTTCTTCTGCTTGTTCTTAGCAGAGTTTCTAGGAGGGGTGACGGGCCGGTTCTGGTTCACTCCTCCGTAAGCAAACAGTTTCTTGTCCGCTGGTTTTAGGATCTAAAAGATGAAGAAAAGGACGTTTAAATAAAGTTTGAAATTGAAAGTATCCTTCGACGGCGGCTATCCTCTGAAAACATGGCCAGGCGGTGAAGGGTAATATTCAGCTTCACCACTGGTGGGGGGGTGGCTGGGGGTACAGTGAGATGTCCCAGCCAACCAGGAAGAAAGACATTAATGGACCACAAGCTGGCATTGCCCATTAGCAGGCAAGGGCCAGACAGTGGGGGGGGGTACCAATAATAAGTGGCAACATTAAAGCAAGTTGTCGGCGATAACCGTCCGTCAGCCCATACGGCGAGGATCGATACAACGACAGACGTTACCAACCTGGAAGGAGCACATCAAGGACTCGTCTACGCTCATCATGGAGCCGGCGTTATCAAACTCCCCGCAGTAATTGGGTGCCGAGAAGAGCGTCACCAGCTGTCTCTTCGCGAAGAACTCGTAGCCGTCTTCCACCACCTGTGAATGGAGTCCGCAGTGAGATGGGAGAAGAGACAGACGAGGGGCGCATGGAGAGAGAGAAGCTCACCTGATGAGCTCGGCAGATGAGGTCCAGGTCGTGTTTGTGGAGGAATTTGGCCACCACATCAGCTCCAAAGGTGAAGGAGACGCCGCGGTCGTTCTCACCCCAGCCGAGGACATCCTTGTCGGGGTCGGACCACAGGAGATCGCACAGAAGGCCCTGGTCTGGGACGTCGGTGGGACGCAGGATCCTTCGCACCTGCTCCATGGATTGCAGGTCAGGAGAGAGACCTTCGAGGAATCGTGAGAGAATACAATGAAACCCCTCAGTGCGAGACATCCAAGGATCCCTTACACCAGCGAGTGATGCCTCTGCCGCGGTTCTAGAGCCACTCGGGAGAACATCACAGAACCCCCACCATCTCCGCGCCGTCGGCACTCACCTCCGTGACAGCAGAAGATCTTTTCATCGACTATCGCGGCGACCGGCAGACAGTTAAAGCAGTCGGTGAAGGTCTTCCACAGCTTGATGTTATACCGTCTTTTACCTGGAGAGGAGAAACACCAAGTGGCCGGTCAGATAAACGCATGACCTCCGGCCCCCGCAGGATGCACCCCCAACAGGAAGCATCTACGGCCTGTAAAGAGCGGACACGTTTCTTACACTCGTCGTAGAAGCCGTAGATGCGGTTGATGCTCGCGCACTCGTGGTTCCCGCGCAGCAAGAAGAAGTTTTCTGGGTATTTAATCTTGTAGGCGAGCAGCAGGCAGATGGTTTCCAGCGACTGCTTGCCACGGTCCACGTAATCCCCCAGGAACAGGTAGTTACTCTCCGGGGGGAAGCCTCCGTATTCGAAGAGCCTAAGTAGGTCGTAATACTGGCCGTGAACGTCGCCTGGCGGGAAGAAAGAAAGACCACGCCGATTACCGGCTGTTCCCGCGATATAGATATAATTTAAAGTTTTGAATCTCTCGCAGTATTTGGGTAATAGAGACTCAAACACTCTGATAAAACGTATCAAGATCACAGACGCGACCAACAGGAGCAGCCGATACGAGGAAACCGCCGGCCGCCAGCGAGTGAAAGTAAATATTTGGCAGATGGGAGAAGTGCTTTTCCAGCCTCGTTCTCACGGAGCGAAGGTTTTCAGGGATTTTTGGTGGAGAACTTGGCCCGGGGTTGGGGGCTGGGAGACGAGACGTATTATTTCCTCTGGATTGTCAGATAAAATCGCGGGGGGGGGGGGGGTAAATAGAGAATTTGGCCAACAAGGTGCAGACCTGCCCGGGTAATACACACACACACACGTTTAACGCGCTCGGCACTCACCGCAGATCTTCAGCGGGGCTTCCAGCTCCAGCAGGATGGGCTGACTGAGGAAGATCTCACGGGATTTCAGGCACAAGCCACGGATCTCGTTCTCCGACAGCTGGACATTCTTCCCCGGACGGCAGCCTTTAACTGCGGAGAGAGAGCGAGCGGGAGAGTGAGTGAGAGTGAGAGGTCAACAAGCACCCTTCGCGGTATTAGGGGCCGCAGACTTCATTTAGCCGACAAACTCCACCACAAACGTCACGCATGTCAATTTAATCAAACCGATCAATACAGCCGGTCCCCACAAACTGAGACGGCTGGCGGCCCCCCCGAGACACGCGCTCGTTACACAGAAACCCTTTAAGCTCCGAAGCAAAAAAGGGCTGATCCCACAACATAAACACGCAGCAAGCCGCCCCCCCTCGTGAGCGCATCGATCCTCCGCTGCCAGGGAGACGTTATTAATACCCTGCGGGGGGGCAGTCACACCTTTCCAAGATGTCTCTACATGTTAAACGTCCGTCTTATTCGTCGACGTCCTCCTGACGCATCATTCCTCGATTCTATGATCAGCTGTTAAAGAATTCGAGGGGTTTATTCACTAAGAGTTGGGACTTTTCGTTATGAAGACGCAGGGTTTACGTTCCTCCAGCGGGGGCGGCTGAGCTCGCCCCACAGATGATTCTACCTTTACGCCAATGATCTTTACTAAAGGGATCACAGCAATCGCTTAAAAGGGTGAAACAGCCTCCCAGCAGAGGTGGTAGAGGGTAATACAGTGAGGGTATTAAACATACATGGGATAGACATACGGCTCCTGAATCTAAGACGAGACCAACGACTGATTAAGGTTTGAGTCTTTATAGCAGGAGAAACGGGCGACTAGACGGGGGCCGGATGGGCTCCCTAGCTACGCTTGGAAGGGAGAAGGTGAGAAAATAACCCTGGAACCGGATAACACGCAGGAGCTTTGGGGCCCCTCGCCTCGGCACAGAGGGGCTCCTGTTGAACAGACACGAGCAGCGATCGGCCCAGTCTCCCCCACAGCGCCGGAACGCATTCTGCGGTTGCCGGTGGGAATGCGCCCCCCCATGCACCTGTGAGCAGGAATGCCCACTGCAACCAATAAGAGCAGCACGGCGCGGTATAATGACATCATCACGGCGAGACGCAAATCCAGTCAGCAGGAAATCAGGTCCATTTACAGAAAGTGACAGAAATCACCCCCGAGGAAGCACCAGCCCCGGGGGAACCGTCTCCAGGAGCCCAAGCTGTGCGATTCCCCCTCACCCCGGGTAATTACACCCCAGGAGAAGGACTCTCCCCGCCGAGAGCCAGGGAGACCGGACCCGGAATCAGAGCCGGTACCGGGTATTACCGCTCAGACACAAAACACACGGACTCAGCCCGGCTAGTCAACCGTCTCTCCTGCTATAACGACTCAAACCTTAATCAGTCGTTGGTCTCGCCTTAGATTCAGGAGCCGTATGTCTATCCCATGCATGCTTAATCACCTCGCTGTATTACCCTCTACCACCTCTGCTGGGAGACTGTTCCATTAATCTACCACCCTCTCTATTCCAGCATCATTTCCCGATCAGACACAGGTTTAAACGCCTCTTTCCGTGGACGACATGCATGTTTTCTCCAGACGTAGAAGATCTAAAATGCCACCAGATCAGCGTTTCCCTCACACAACAGATCTCATAACTCCAAGCCAGCCACGGAAACACCCCGCCAGCTAACAAGGCATCAGAATATCACACAGCGCAGGAGCAGCTGCAGACTATCGCTTCCCGCAGCCATCGGGGGTTCCAGATCTTATCATAAAAGGGACCTTGAAAGCAGTTTCTGCCTCACAGTGTATTAAACATACAGCGCCAGCAATCCCTGTTATTACAGACAGGTTACAGGGCCCCAGATCCCCAGAGGAAGCAGCGTTTACAGGCTGGAGACTCTGGGTTATACCAGATCCCCTCGTCACTAGCCTGATACACCCATCAAGGGCAAAAGACACAACACAGGGGGATTCTGGGGCAGGTATGAGCCTAAGAAGGTTGCTATGGCGACACCCCCCACTTTGCTTCAGAATAACCCCCCCCCCCCTCAGCAGGTATCAGAATCCCACCGGCCAGAGGAAGAGACCCGACTGCCCGCATCACGTACTCAGGGGCAAAAACAACATAAAACCGGGGCAAATATACACCTCTTACCCCAGGGGCAGAAATCCCTCAGACCGCGAGGGGAGAAATAATGGCTGCAGCCCGCATTCAAACAGGCGATCCAGCCGAGAGCTTATACCGGGGCCACATAACGAACACACGGGTGGGGGGTGTAAAAAAGAAAAACCACCCTACTCGGGAGCCAATCCGCGCGAATACATAGAGATATATACATATAATCACGCAAAGATACATAAATAGATATACCCTCACACAAACAGTTCCCCTCCCCCAACAGCCTTCCTCCTCCCCCCGCCCGCACTCCCTTCACACGGTACTCATAACCTCCCCGGTGCCTGAGACGCCCTCCGCACACGAGGCCCTCACCTTCCAGCAGCCGCTGAATGATCGAGTCGATGTTGAGTTTCTCTCCGTCGCCCATGGCTCGGTGTGTGAGGGCCGGGGGTGCTGCTAAAGAAGGTCACGTGCCCGCCGAAGCGCTCGGTCGCTGTCTCCCACGGTTGGTGACGTCAGTGCACGCACGAGGCCCACCCGCTCCCTTCGCTTTCCTCTCGTGAATGAAGAAGCCGAGGTGCGCCTGCGTCACCCGGCCGGTCGGCTTCTGATTGGCTTCTGTGGAACGGAGGAATGTCACCCCTCCCTTTTCCGTTGCGCACCCGGCCGGATGATGAGAAGAAGGCTCGAGTAGAAGCCACGCCCTGCCTTTACTGACTGGCCGGAATTATTCGCGCCGCTGATTGGTGGGAATGCACAGCGGGTGAAAAAAGCGGGATGCTGCCTGCAGGTGTGAATGACGTCACTCTCAGGAGCGCAGACTCGAAGCTCTATTGGTCAGATGCTGGGATGGCACAGATATAAATACAGGGGGGACATTTCCACTGAGACAATTAAACCAACACATCCAGCAGGGGTTGGGCAGCATCTGGGTATACATTCCACATGACCCTGTTTAGTGTGACCAGTCCCTCACTCAAACCGGTACCCCTTTCCTCCCCTGTACCCCTCTCTCCTCCCCTGATGCCCCTCTTTTCTAGGAGGTCAGAATGTTTGCTGGGTATGAGGGGATCGCAGGGTTCTACGGCCCTAAAAGCCCTGATAAAGCTTTTCAGGATAAGTCCGAGCCGCAGCTTTACGGATGCTCCAGGCTCTCGAAATCCCTGTAAGATACTCAGCGGCCAGGCACAGTAAAGCGAGGATTTTACGGGAAATAAATGTCTATTTTTCTTTTTCAATAAAGTTTTCCGATTCAAAGATTTATTAATATAATAACACTTTATTATTGTTATTCGGGGAGCCTTCTTTCCGACAGGTACGTACGGCCCTCCATGCGCAATCTCCTGATACCAATGCTCTGATTGGCCGCTTCACGCTCAGAATTCGCAGCTCAGGTTACCGCGGCATTCTACGGACATTCTAAACATAAATTACAGTAACAGCCCCCCAACCCCCCCCATACATACCCCCTTCCCTCTATACATTATATATACATTGCTACGGTGTAATCCCTATATAGCTGCCAATACAGGGATCGGGCTGGCCAATCAGCTGCTGCGGGTGCCACCCAAAAAGTGTCTAATTTAACTTTATTTAATGTCTTTGGGGGGCTTCGGTGCCAGTTCCGAAAGGCACTTGGGATGTTTTCCTACAGAAAAAAAACATCTGCCAGGAATATGCTCCCTCTAACCCCCGGCTCCCGCTCAACGCATCCACTACCCCGCGATAGCGGGAATCGGAGAGTTCTCCCGCGCATGTCCGATATTTTGCCACTTGCTGCTCATTTGGAGCCGTGTGATGTCACTGCCTCCTGGCGGGTCTCGGACCCCCGAGCGCCGTTCTTCACATATCTCAGCAGATTCACTATGGCCACAGGCGTCACGCCGGGGATCCGCGCCGCGGCTCCGATCTGCCGAGAACAAATCACAAGCGCAGTGAGAAATCCTCCTAAAGGAAACGAACCGCCGAGTATTTGGGGTCATTTAGCCCGATTACGGCATATCGGGGATTTGGGTGACGGGGGGGCGGATATTTCTATTAAAGCCCCTATTGTTTTACCGCACTGTAAAGTAGCGCTGCAGAGGACGCAGGCCACACCTGCCAGGCTGGGGTTTAAAGGGACCTCGGAAGACGTCTCACCGTCTCGGGCCGGCTCTGCGACAGCTTCTCCCGCGCTTCCAGCGACAGCACGGCCTCCAGGGACTGGTAGTCGATGTCTTCGGGGAGCTCCAGCGCCTCGTCTCGCTGCACCTCGGAGATCTCCTTCTGCTGCTGAGCGACGTGCAGCTCGTACGCGGCTTTGGACACACAACACGCGGGGGGTTATTTCACCGGGACGCAGACAATGTGATCGGGGGGGATGGGTGTACAGCGAGGGGGCATTAGTGGCAGGAAGGGAGAGCGGGTTCTGCCACTTTACAGATCAGAGTACAGGGGGGCAGTTCTGGAGACACATTGGAGAGAGGCAGGGAGATGAGAGTGATGAGCAGGAAAGACTCAGGGCACTCGATATGTCTGGCTTTGTAGGAGAGAAGAGAGAGATGGGGGAGAAGAGAGAGAGAAACAGTGGGGGGGGAGAGAGAGAAATGTTGGAGGGGAGAAACGGGGGAGAGGAGAGAAGAGAGAGAAAGGAGGGAGAGAAGAGAGATGAACGGGGGGGGCAAGAGAGAGAGAAACCGCTGCAGCTTCCTTCAGTCTCTCTGTTTCTTTACCTTCGATCTCTAATCGCCGGGAGATCTCCGGTTTGTCGGCAAATCTCTGCAGGCTGCCGGGGAAAGCTCTGCAGATGGTTTCTACATCAACGCCCCGATATCTGAGGAGCTCCGCAGCGCTGCGCGGGAAACAGAATGAGACGTTGAGAAAAGACAAAATATATGACATCATAAAACAGTTAAAGAGACGGGAGCAAGGACAGGGGGCCGGATGGGGGCCGATCTGCCGGCGGGTTTTGGGTTTCTATTGGAGGACTCACTCACCTGATGATGGAGGTTTTCAGGCTGCTGATGGGGATGCCAGGAATGAGCTGCTGCCACTTGGAAGCGGAGAGCCGCAGGGAGCGAAGGGCAGACAGACCCTCGTTCAAAGTCTCTTTGGTGGTCCGGGCAAGAAAGTAACGCTCCTGAGACACGCAGCCGGCTTCCTCATAACCTGCGGCCAGTGAAAGATAGAAATGTATATACCGCTGACATACTGCGACACTGCGGGACACGCATTAAATCCCCTGTAACGAGAAGCGATCCGCTCCCCAGGGTGAGAGGCAGAGTTTGAGGAGTAGTTCGCCGCTTTCTCACCCCTCAGGCTGAGTCTGGAGTCCGCGTTGTCCGGCCGCAGAGACATGCGGAACTCGGCGCGGCTCGTGAACATGCGGTACGGCTCCCTCGTTCCACGTGTGGTCAGATCATCAATAAGAACCCCGATGTATCCCTCGGTGCGGCTCACTGTGAAGGCAGGACGGCCGCTCGCCTTCAGAGCAGCGTTTATCCCGGCGATCAACCCCTGAGACACAGAAATCAGTCAAACACAACTGCACAGAGGGTGGTGGATAAGTGGAACAGCCTCCCAGCAGAAGTGGTAGAGGGTAATACAGTGAGGGTATTAAACATGCATGGGATAGACGTACGGCTCCTGAATCTAAGACGAGACCAACGACTGATTAAGGTTTGAGTCGTTACAGCAGGAGAAATGGGCAGAGTAGACCTTCAGTATTTAGCAGATAAGTCCCAGACATCCAGTCATTCCGGCCCCAAATCTCAAGGAAAGAATAAATCCCTCATCGCTTGGTCTTTCCGAAGCAGTAAAACGCGAGCGACGTACCTGGGCGGCTGCCTCCTCGTAGCCAGTGGTCCCGTTGATCTGTCCGGCCAGGAACAGCCTCTGGACGAGGAAGGTCTCCAGGGAGGTTCGGAGCTGCCGAGGGTCCAGGAAGTCATACTGCACCCCGTAACCTGATGGGAGAGGAGGGCAGGTCACTCTCCATGCTGGGCTCCTGTCCCCCCACCGTGACGTCACACTCTGCCCTACGTACCTGGCCGGAGCATCCGCGCGTTCCCCAACCCGGGTATCTCCCGCAGGAACCGCTCCTGAGCGTCGGCCGGCAGCGTCACCGAGAGCCCCTGGGGGTAAATCACCTCCGAATCGAGACCCTCCGGCTCCAACCACACCTGGTGACGCCGGCCGGGGAACCGCAGGATCTTGGATTCGATGGAAGGGCAATACCTACAAAGACAGCGGCCAGGGAGTGAGCGCAGGCCGACGCGCCGCTGTCAAATCCCCCCCCCCCGCCGGCAGGGGCAGACGTCTCTCACCTGGGGCCGGCACTGGTCTCCTTGACGTGATCGCTCAGATGGAGATTCTCTCTGATAATCTGCTCCGCGGCAGGGGTCGTGTAGGTCAGGTGACACGGGAGCTGCTCCTCAGGCTGCGGAGAGAGCGATTCCATACGTGTAGCCCAAAAATTGGGGTCAAAACGAACGGGGTCAATAATCTACACAGCCACCAGGGGCCACCAGGGGCCACGATCACGGCTTCGAGTTAAACGGGTTCTTACCCTGATCCAGACGCTGCTGCTCATGAAGCTGAAAGGCACCGGCGGGTTATCGGCGTCGTGTCGCTCCAAGACGGTAAAGTCCACCGAGCGTTTGGCGATGCGCGGGGGGGTGCCGGTCTTCAGCCTCCCAACCGCGAATCCCAGCCGTTCCAGCGTCTGCGCCAGGCCGACGGACGGCTCCTCCCCCCAGCGGCCGGCGGCTCTCTGCTCCGTGCCTATCCTCACCGTACCGCGCAGGAACGTGCCGTTGGTCAGCACCACGCTGCGGGCTGAAACCCGACTGCCGTCCGCTACAGCGAGGAGCAAAGCAAACTATAATCAGAGGGCTGCACAGAGGGTGGGCCGCGCATGCATGAAAGACAGCTGTATATATACGAAGATCAATAGACTTTAATGTATTAGCTAAGAGTAAATAAGTGCAGGAAGAGGCAGATAACGGATCCAGGCCAGGGGTGCCCGGTAGAGTGCTCTGCAGATACACACAGCGCAGGTACAGAGACGCCGGCAGAATATTCCACTTCTATCTATTCACCGACCTCGATTTATTAAATAAACGTTATGGATTTATATGAAATTCACCTAAAATAACTCCACCAACTCGACATTTCCCCGGCTGACTGGGGTCTGCTGGTTCCAGTACCAGATCCTCGACGGATCCCTCTCTCACAGTGAGGCCCGGTGTGTTCAGTATCTCTCTCTGCATAAAAAAGAACAACGATCATCAGATTCTCCAGATATACCCCGCCAGCCAGAAGTTTGGGGTCACTTAGAAATGTCCTTGGTTTTTGAAAGAAAAGCAGATTTTGTCCATTAAAATAACATGAAATGGATCAGAAATCCAGCGCAGACGGGGTTAATGTTGTAAATGGCGATTGTAGCTGGAAATGGCTGATTTTTAATGGATTTTTAAACTCCACTTATTGCCAGAATCCGGACCCTAATGAGTCCTGTCCGGTGCGATATAACGAATTAGCCCCCCGCCGCGCATGTTGCTCACCTGCATGTTTTGCTTGTATAAAGTCCTATCGATCTGAGCCCGCAGACCCCACACCGCCGGCCCTTTGCATCTGTTCAGGACCTTGTAATGAACCCCAGAGAGGTCGCAGATCCGGCTGCAAACGCCATCCAGGGCATCCACCTCCCTCATCAGGTGGCCCTTCCCAATCCCCCCGAAAGAAGGGTTACAGGACATCTGACCTGGGTGGGCACAAAGAGGGGGCACTGAATGCCATGCATTTACATGCGAGAATATATTCAACAATTACATATAAATCACACGCTAACAATCATTCATTTACGATGGACTGGGCTGCGCATGGGCCGTGGGTCAGGTTTGGGTTGATGGTGGCCCCGGTCTGCTTACCTATTGTGTCTGCTTTGTGCGTGACGAGCAAAGTCTTGGCTCCGGTTCTCGCAGCCGCAGCTGCAGCTTCAGTGCCAGCGTGCCCCCCCCCTACAACCACAACCTGGTACCGGGAAGCTTCAGCATCGCCCGGCGCGGAGCACAGCGGGCGGCCGCCGCTCCGAATCCGGGGCAGGGAGCCGCGGGCACCATGACGGAGGATCTCCTGAAAAGGCAGAAGAGCGCGGGGTGTAAAGCGGAACGCCGGCATCGGTCACTAAATACAAACGCTTTTAGGAAACGTTTTTTTAACCAAAATAAAGTTATTTTTGTCTCTAAATGCTGGTTGCGGGGTGCGGGGTAGTAGTGCGAGTTAGCAGATGGGGTTAACAGCCCCTGTGTTTCCCACGTGCACACCTGGGGACAAAGCGCTGACCCCGAGACTTATTAACCCTTTCATATTAAATCTTTCCCTGCCGCTGGTTTTCCTCCCCGGACCCAGAGATCCCCCAATATCTCCCCCCTCCTATCCCCCCTCTTCGTTCCTCTCATTACCTCCTCTCACCCCCGTATTCAGGATTTGCCCCGCTTCTCTGGAATTACCCCTCCCCGTTCTGCCAGATTTTCTCCCCCTTATGAAAATTTCGAAAGCTTTCTGAACCCCCCCTCCGTTTCCCACCTCTCCTCCCAACACTCTCAGCCAGCATCCTCTCCAAGCCATCTGAACGACCAACAACCTCTGCCAATCACCCTGACCCGACCAAATCATCCCTCTGCTACTGCTTCACTTCCCGCTCAACCCGCTAGATTGTAAGCTCCTGGGAGCCGGGCCCTCATTGTTATTGTTTGTGATTTTTCCCACCGGTTCTGACTGTGAAGCGCTACGGTATCTGCAGGCGCTATGTACATGTAATGTAAATTTGTAAATAATGTAAATGAAGATTATATGCAGCGACTCTCCAAATGTGTTACCCAAATGGCTCTAATACCGGTCGTCATGGAAACCTTGACTTTATTTGAAGATACACTTGAGTCACCTGCATTCAAGCAGGGATATCAACCACCATAACATACTGGGCGCAAAAGCACCAACTGGGAGTCTTATTTATGATCCCAGCAGGGGGGAATAGGACGGAGTCGGATCCAGACTCTGTGACCCCGAGAATCTGCCCCTTTACCCCGAGACCCATTGATTGGGGCAAAAACCCTGAGAGTTACCCGGTGTGCCCATGACCCCTATGAAGCCGCACACTTCAGATAGGAGTATTTGTAGAAGGATATCAGAAATATGGTGCAGGCCTCGCGACAAACACCCAAAGCAACTCGTGATGGGAGTTGCAGTCCAGCTGACAGCTGCTGAAATGCCCTTCAATGAACGCACATACCGATCAGCAGCCTGGGACCCCCATCCCCTCCTCAATGAAATAAAACGGGGGTCTCCCGTCTCCGCAATTACATTAAGGATGCCTCAGTGGCTACAAAATGTGCAAAACCCCGTACAGATGTGCCCTGCTTTCCGTGTGTTGGGGGGCATATTACACCACGGTATTGGGGGGGTCTCTGCCCTGACTGCCCGCGCCTCACCTTCCCCCCATGTTCAAACACGGACGCCGCCATCTTTGTGACTCCAAGACCTACCATAGAGAGGAAGCGCGTGAGGTAAGAGCAGACGCTCTGGCGGGATCTCTGCTGCTCTGGAGGACCGGAGGGGGCGCAGGCTCTGTTTCCTAGCAATGGAGATCCCTGATTGCTATTTTCTTCGGTCTACAAATCCCATCCTGCTCAGCCAGCCTTACCGGGGCGTGACAGGAGTTCCTCCTTTAGTCTTGTACGTGAATGCAACATTAACTATTAGAATTATTCTATACCTTCCAAGTGTCCCTATTAAGTTTGGGCAGTCCCTCTTTGTGCTCCCAATGTACTTGTGCCCTTCTCTCCTCCCCTGTTACCCCTCTCTCCTCCCCTGATGCCCCTCTTTTCTAGGAGGTCAGAATGTTTGCTGGGTATGAGGGGATCGCAGGGTTCTACAGCCCTAAAAGCCCCGATAATGTGTATAGAAACAACAGGGAACGGCTTTATAAACATAATGGGGTAAATAAACATGCTAAATGCCCCACCCATTGACACAAATACCCCGCAATGGGGCTGAAAGTAGTAAAAGTCCAGTAACACCCCCTCTAATTCCCCCCCTATTTGGCAGATACACGTTGCGGGGGGGTCCCTACGCTTTTCGGAAGGCCCGTCTGGCTTTACTCCACAGTGCAGAGACTTTCCCGTTTCATGACTTTATTAGATATGGCCAAGACAATGAAGTCCAATAATTTTCTTCTACGTGACGATTACATTAACACCGACACATCCTAATGTTACATTACTGAGAGGGTGGTAGATAAGGGGAAGAGCCTCCCAGCAGAGGTGGTAGAGGGTAATACAGTGAGGGGATTAAACATGCATGGGGTAGACATACGGCTCCTGAATCTAAGACGAGACCAACGACTGATTAAGGTTTGAGTCGTTACAGCAGGAGAAACGGGCGACTAGACGGGGGCCGGATGGGGCCGATCTGCTGGCAGGATACAGCATGATAAGGATGTTTGGCTGGTGTTGTCACTATATTACCTGAAATCATGTCTTTTTAGACACCATATTTAATATATACATTATATATATATATATATTATATTATATAGTATATAGAGAGACACCCCTCCCCCACCATTCTCACCCCAACTACCCCCTGGTATTCACCTCCCCGCAGAAATCAGACACAGACCGCAGGACGTTTAGTTAAGTGATTTAATTTTGTTAAACAATACATTTTTTTGTATTTCGAAGAAAGAAACGGCTTCTTCCCCCTTGGGGTTTTTTTTTTTTTTTTTTTTATATATTTTTTATCTAAAACCGATCCATCAATTTCATATAATAAATAATTTAAAGATATACTTTAGGCGAATAGATTTTAAGGGTAAATACCATTTTACAAACACAAAATTAACAGAAGACCTCCGATAAAATAAAAATAGCACCCCCCCAAAAAAAAGTACCTATTCTCACTATTCCACAGTAGAAAAATAAATAAAAAACAAAAAAAAAAAAGACATAATTGCGAGAGATTGTGTGTACCGATACACACGCCATACAGAGGGGTAATAGATACACCGTGTGCGCACTCGTATACATACATGTACTTTATACGTATACATTCTCACACATGTACTAAAAAGCAGACCACACCCCTTTTTTAAAGTTCGCCGTTTAGAGAATAGTGTCCTTTTTTAATCATCATCATTATTAACCACTAAACCTCCCATTGAAATGATGAGCAGTAGAGGCCGGTTCTAACCGCACGAGCCTAGCCGGGCCGCAGTACAGTGTCGGGATCCAAGCCGTACCCAGCTGGCATAATTAGCGTTCCCAATACCTGCCCTCAGCTACCCCCCCCCCCAAAGGGGCTGATTTTCGTTAAGAATGGCCATAGGTGGGCTGTGCTCGAGAGAGGAGACCCTGAAACCCTGCAGGGGGGCTTAAAGACTGCATTGAGAAACTGATCCCACACGTTATGTTTGGTACACACACACACACATATACACACACACACACGCACGCACTATATGCATTTCCTTTTAGTCCATACAAAAGTTTGGGGTCACTTAGAAATGTCCTTTTTTTTTTTTTTAAAGAAAGGCAGATTTTGTCCATTAAAATAACATGAAATAGATCAGAAATCCAGCACAGACGGGGTTAATGTTGTAAATGACTATTGTAGCTGGAAACTGCTGATTTTTAATGGAATCTCTTCATAGGCGCACAGAGGCCTTTATCACTCCCATCACTCCTGTGTTCCAATGGCCCTTTATCACTCCCATCACTCCTGTGTTCCAATGGCCCTTTATCACTCCCATCACTCCTGGGTTCCAATGGCCCTTTATCACTCCCATCACTCCTGGGTTCCAATGGCCCTTTATCACTCCCATCACTCCTGTGTCTGCCGACCCAAGTTTAAGTTTAAAAGGCTAATTGATGGATAGAAAACACTTTTGCAAATTATGTTACAGCCAGAAATGTACTGGTTTTCCATAAAACCAGCCGAGTGACCCCAAACTTTTGCTCAGCGGTATATATATATATATATATATAATTCATCCATATCGCACACAGGCTGGCGTTGGGGGAACGGACGGGGTTTGTTCCTTTAAATATGGAAACGCTCAATGGAATCCCATTATCCTTCGCTACTTAAAGGGACAGTCCTCATCGGCCGATCGTTAACTTATATTTAATCAACATCATGATTATCTCTTTACATTTGATCCGCCTCCCCTCCCCCACTCGCCTTGCACGAGATGTGCCTCGTCTCTTGCCGAGGACTGTACATGCGCGGGTGCCGGCATGCACGTTGGGTACTGCATGGGGGAGGAGGGCTGCACACGGCAGCGTTTACAGTAATAAATATATTATTAAATTAGTAATTAAGTACCTTAATACGTATTTCATGTACGGGAAGGCCGTTAGCGGACTGTCCTTTTAAGGCTGCGTTAAAACATATGTTCCCTTGAAACACGCGTCGCCGTAACATACACCCGCGGGGCCAGAGGTCGCCTCTACACAATCCATATCAATAAATATAATCAGACAGTATACGTGTTACTCGGTGAACGCACAAGTACAGTTAACTCTACATTAGAAGAATATAAGCAGCCTTTACAGACGGCGGCGGCTCCGAAGCTCGGGGGGGGACGCGCGATACATACCGGGTTACTGTGACCTATTACACTAAACAGCCACGGCACCAAAAATAAACGAGCGACGCGCCTCCTCCGGGGTAAAGAAAGCTGCAGGGCTTGTGCATACGCATTTCGCGTCATTTGGAGGATCAGGAAATAAAGAAAAAATAATCAGATTGGCCGTTGAGAGCCGGGCCCGCGAGGGCCACAAGTGTCTTGTGTCTATGGTTTTAAAGAATTGTGCTGCCTGCAAACACATTCCGCCCCCACCCCCCGCTTACCCCGTCGAGCCCAACGACCCCCCAAAAGAAGCTGCAATGTATGACAGAATTAAAGGCTGTTGCCTCTCAAGACATGCACTCGCTACCTTTAAATACAATTTTACACTCCTACCATCGCAGGAACATTAAATACACTGATTTTTTTTTTCCAACCTCAAGCCATACAAAAAAAAAAAAGAGACCAATGAGGTCTCTATATACTCATCATATATATACACTCACAATAATTTGATCTTTGGTGACCTTTACTCTTGGTCCCCTGATACCGTATTAAATCCCACCGCGCATGATGCTTCCCCAAAAATCTATTTACCTAGGACCTGGACTAGCGCTTGTAACCGTGTACCGCTGAAACCGGGCGCTCGTACCGAACCCAGTCCACTTCCCGGACTCTCTCTCAGTCGGGACGCAGCGCTTCAGACAGCTGGTGTACCTTTTACACCATCGCTAATATCGTACATTGTAACCCTGGGGGGGGTGGGGGCACAAGTTTCTGTCTGCGTGAGCGAGCCAAGGACTTACAGCATGGCACCAGTAGTGACCAGTATGACTGGGTCTGGGAAACGGTTAGGAAGTACCAATAATAAGAGCAGTAGGTACCATACTACACAGAGGGCCGGTACTTGCCTACCATAGGCAAGACCTAAATTATTCTCAGGACGTGGCGCGCGTTGGGGAAGCCTGGCATGCCGGCCACGTGTTGGCAGCTGTGCCAAGCAAGGTGCCGTTTAAAAGGCCAGTCTTGCTGGCATGTAGTGTACCATGATGCGCCAAGCCTTGGCATGTAAAAGCGGGCAACAAATACTCAGGTAAAGCAGGTTTAGCGCAAACACCGGAGGAGGAGGAATGGCGGGAGGCGAATCTCCGCTGGTTCGTCACCGTGGGCCGCGTCCGATCACACAAACGAATACTGGTTGTTCACAGCTCTGGCCCGAGAAGCTGCGCTGCTGGCGTCGCCGGAGTCCTCCGCGCCGGCGCCCCCTGGCTGCAGCTGCTGAAGACGGATCGCGGCCTCGACCTGCTCGTCGACCGGCGTTTCCCCGTCTTCGTGCTGAGCGGCTGGCGGCTCCGGCGGGGGTCTGCTCACTTGGGGTTCATCCGGAGGGGAGGAGCTGAGCTGGTACCAGGGGTGCTGCTGGGTCCCCTCCATACTGTGGTGCCGCGATAAAGGGTGCGGGGGCAAAGGGGGCGGATTACGGCTGCTGGCTGCCTCTGCAAGAAGGAACAGGAGCAACAACAGTATTTAGACTCTTTATAGGGTCCTATACATTCAGAGAAAATCATGGCTCACTCCCCCCCCATCTATCCATACTGCCTGATAGCATAGGTGGCAGGGGGCATGGATTCCACGTCGGGACGCCCCTTATTCCATCCCGATTCTCACCTTCCAGGGACGACGCACTCGGCGGGAGGGACCGTGACAGGGAGCGCGTATGGGGCATGAGTGGTTAAAGGCAGCACTTACATACAGTCATTCGCTCCAATGGAGATGGGGTTTGATGGTGAGTCTGGGATGCGGTGAGGAACCTCACACACGGTCGTTCTACTGTCAGCCCTGTCTCGGCCTGCAAAGAACAGACGGGGGGCCAATCAGAGAAGAGGGTGGGGTGAAAGGGCATGGCAGATTTGGGGGGAGACGGACAAAAATGGCCGGAGGTGTCAAGGCCCGCGAGGTAACCCCACCGGCATCTTCTCCGCGATCCTCGGTTCTTCCAAAGAAAACAAACTCATTACCAGGAGGTCCTGTCCTGGCGTTACAGTCATTAACTTCCTCATTAAATGGGGGCGCCGCTAAACATACAAGGAGGGCCAACAGCATGCGAACGCCATTTAAACAAACATTAGCGATGCAAAAAATACCACCAAACAATAAAAAAAAAATATATATAAATGCAGCTTTTGGTTAAAGAAAACAAGAAAAAGGTCCCAAACATTTAAAGCTCGTGGATACATAAAGTATCAGGAATCGCCCACGACGCCGACCTGGTTCTTTTACCGTCTCTCTAGCTCAATCTTGGAAGGCGGAAGCTTTTGGAGATGACAATGGGGGGGCAGTAAATTACCTGGGCAAAGCTTCTGGATTATTTTTTAAGAGAAGAAATAAGGCATCGACATCTTCACCCTTTCCAGAACACAACCCCCAGCCCCCCCCGCGCTCATCCTGATCATTCTCCCGCCAGAAACAACTGAAAGGCACCTTAAAGTTCCCCAAAAGTTCTCACCATGCAGCCGCTGAGAAGACACCACATAACTGATAAGCGTTACGTCGCTGGAGCCCCCCGATTCCAGAGGGATGGGGTGCACACGGAAGTGTTCCAGCATGTCAAAAATGGTCTGGAACCAGAGATGCTGGACGCGGCACTGGCCCTCGTCATTCAGGGACAGGCGGAGGTGCTGCAGAAGGACAAAGATCATGAGGAGCTTTGGAGGTGGCAGCAGAAGACAAACAGGTAGAAGAGCACGGCAGCAAACCCGGGCTCACCTTGGCTTTCCCTTGGAAGTTAAAGGTCAGCACGTACTCCCCGCGCCGCGTCTCACTTTGCCGAACTAAGAAGACCCCGTGGCTACTGGTGCCACCTGCCAACACAAGCTGTGCGGCCTTCAGCCGGGACAAAGTGCCGTGAAACCACTGGTACTCGGAGAGAGGGTGCTCCACATCCGCTGGGTCCGGCTCACCTTGGAACAGGAATGAAGCTGAGGAGAGAAGGGCAGCTCAGGAAACCACTTCAGGCGCTTGGGCACGAGAACACAACACTTATTAATCTTAATCCGGGGAGGAAGACGACCTAAAGCAGCTCCCCGTAACAAACGGAATCTGATACCTAACCGCTGCCATCCTACCTGCCGTGTCAGGTGTATCTGGAAAAGGGGCGCCGGTGGCATTCGGAAGCCTCTCTGCTTCATCGATGGGGGCTCGAGGAGGCAGCTCTGGGGGCAGGAGCTCCATGGAATCAAAATGCGAGGGCGTCATGGAGACAGAGCTGGGGGAGATGGAAGCCGACGGACGCTCCGACAACCCGCCATAAGCTCCTGAACAGAGAGGGACCGAGTTTAGCCGCGAGGAAGCTGTGTTAAACCCGCTATCAGCCAAACCAGCCCAATTCCTCCTGCCGGTGGCCTCTACGGGCTTTATAATATAAAAACACTGAGGTCCCAGGTTGAGGAAAATATCAAATTATCAATAATTTTTTTGTATTCAGATTATATTAATGTTTCACACAAATCAGTATTTTTATCTGCATTCCGCATGTTCATTGACGTTCTACGGATGACAGAGGCCACAAATAATGGTAATAATGCTGGATGACAAACTTTCTAAACCAAATGCGCCGACCCTTTCTGGACACAAAGAATTCACGGAGGATCTATAAGCCAAGACGGGAAAACCCAGCGACCGGTACCTTGACAGAGCTGTTCGTTGCTCTCCGTGGGTAAAAGAGGTAGGTCCCGGCTGGGCATGCTTTCTGAATGGTTTATATGAGGGAGATCTACAGCATCGGGCACAACCCTGTAAAGCAAAATGACAGATGAGTGAAGGATAAGCCAGGGTACAAGCGAAGGGAGAAACCGCGAGAGACCCACGGAACATAATCTCAAAAAACGCAAACCCCACAATCATCAGGTTAAATATGACAGAAGGTGTCCGTTGCCACAAACATACAGGACCTGTAGCTTCATGGAAACGCGGCCAAGACTTCATTACCAACCGGGTTCTCCATAGGACAGATCTACGGGTGATGGAGGAGGAGGAGAGGGGCAGGACGAGCTGCTCACCTAGAGGTCATGCAGTCCTGTATGTCAGAGAGCCAAGACTTCATCTGCAGAGAGTCAACGGACTCAAGAATATATTCCGAGAAATTGTCAGTCTGTCCAGACGGGAAAAAACAAACACGAGGTAAGTTACAGGAGAGCGGAGAGAAAGCCCCTCTTCCCCAGCCAGGTCATCCCCATGCTTTCCTGGCAAACTTTAAATTATTGTCTTAGTTTTGGCACCATTTTTTTGATAAAAAATAAATAAATTTAAAAAAAACCCTGAAACAAACATTAAATAAAATGTCAAACGTCCTTAACATTAATGAAACCGGTCCATCTTAGTATATGCAAAGCGTCCAGGCCTTAGCAAGACAATTGTTGCTGTTTTTGCAGCAGGTTACATAACAAACGGTGGCCGACGTTATCTCCGTGCTGAACGCTTACTATCCCCAACGCGGCATTTTACCTTCAACACAAACGTGTTTTCCTTGTCTGGCATCTCCAGGGGAGTTGTGGTCCGGACATCCAAGATGGACGAGCACGGAAAGCAGACCCGTGGCTTGGTGGCCTGGAACAAGAATTTTTGAAACAGGTTGAACGGCTCTATAAACGAAGGATAATGGGTTCCGTCTATTAATAAAGAGGCCAGGTGGCAATATTGACTGCAGAGGCTTATGGTTCACTGGTGGAATAAGGACAGCGACATAAAACCAGTCTGTCACAATTATCAATAAAGCTTGTAAGTGTATGTGTGTATAATATTATACATATATATATATAAAATATCAGGATGTAATCCCCTACTAATCAATCATGTTTCTCACCTTGGGAGGAATGTAAAACTCCATGACGTATCCTTCACCCTCATCGTTGGCAGCCTTGCGCAGGATTAGGCGGCACTTCTGCCATCGTGCCCGGCTGCTACTGTTGACCTCTTCGGCCAACACATAGTTCAGAACCCCTTCGCGTTTCACATCCTTCGGCTCGGCTCTAGGGGTGGGTGGTCTGCTCAGCCGTAGCTTCTCAAACCTGTGAGTCCACCTCTCTCCTCCGACGCGGCTGGCTGAAGAGTTGCAGTTGCTGTTGGTCCCCCCGGAGGTCTCCTCGGTGGGAGATTCTGCGGAGCTTTTCCACTGCAGGATCCCGCGGACGCTCCCCCGCACGCTCCGACTCACGTTGCGCAAGGAGAATCGTTTCTTCAGACGCGGCTTGGCCGTCGCCGAAGATGTAGAAACGTCTTCAGAGCTGTGGGACTGGCTACTGGACAGGCCGGAGGTGATGCCAGAGGAGTCCTGCCGGGGCTGCGTCTCTACGGGCGACGCCAGCGAAGAGTCACTGCATGTTTCAGACAGGTCCCTATTGGAAGCCTGCGCTCCGGTGAAAGGCGCGATGCTGCAGCGGGTGGGAGAAGGGCCATCCGGAGCTTGGGTCTTGTTCACCTCGGTCTCAAAGTGCTCCACAAAATGCTCAGCAAAACGCCGCGAAAAGCTGCTCTCGGCCCCCGGTGTGGCGTACTGCGGGTTTTCACTCAGAAAAGCCCGGAATCTATGGGCAAAGTCCAAGGCAGCAGCGTGCGCGTGGATCTCGCAGAACTCCTTCCAGTTGGGCGATGGGGACGAGGAGGAGGAGGCCTCCGGGAGAAAGCTGCCATTCATCATGGGGGTGCCGGCTGGATCAGCTGCTGTAAGGAAGGGAAATATATAGATTATTACTTCTATAGCGCCGACAATTCCCGCAGCGCTTCTTACAGTCCCCACATTCTACGGGTTCCGACAAAACCAGACGTGACAGCCTGAGAAGAACAGATACGCAAGATAACGAGTGCCGGGCTCGCAAGCTTACAATATAATTATTAGAAATTCATTTTTATATTGTATTTTTTTTTTTGCTTTATTTACAACATTTCAATAAACCTGGTAGATATTTCCATCGGCTCTTCGAATATTTAACACATACAGAGGACAGCGAGACATTTAACCCCCTGTGATATCTCCTATATACGTTAGTAAGTAGACACCGACGTGCCTGACTGTACTGAAGCCGTTTGAATTTTATTTACGTTATCTCTGAAGGTCTCGCTCTTTATTTCTGATTTAACTCCTTACTTGAATGTTTGGTTTCGATTGCAATTTATTTTTTTATATTTTCACTTAAGGTGTTTTCCAGATTGATTATTTTTCATTCCTTGTGAGATTATTATACGTAGAAATACCAAAGCATAATAATCTCACAAGGAATGACAAATAATAATACTGTGTAGCAAGTTCGTCGCGTTACACTGTAACCTCCCGGCACAAAACGACAACGTGGCAAAGCGAGAGATACAACGTATCCGGTACGATCCTTAATAACACAGAGAAAAGCGGAGGCTCGTGATTTGTATTTTTCAGGAAACCTACAAGGCGCCTGCATGACTTTGGCCCAACTTACTAGAAACACAGAACCAGCTGGCAGATCGGCCCCATCCGGCCCCCGTCTAGTCGCCCGTTTCTCCTGCTGTAAAGACTCAAACCTTAATCAGTCGTTGGTCTCGTCTTAGATTCAGGAGCCGTATGTCTATCCCAGGCATGTTTAAAACCCTCACTGTATTACCCTCTACCACCTCTGCTGGGAGGCTGTTCCACTTATATAGAAAGACCACCCAATGCAACCCAGATTATACACATCTTTGTGATCACTCTACCTGTGTCAAAGCAGGCATGCAATCTGATGTGTACACCGAGATCCCCGCCCCTTTTAACCATTGAGAGGCGGAGTCCGCGGTGTGAGTCACCGGATAATCTTACATCGTGTCCATCTCTATTCTTGCGGGTTTACTAAGAATTATTTGCCGAGTCGACAGGCAGCCCCCCGGCAGACGGACCCTAAAATATAACCCACACCCTGAACTTATATTGTATATCTGATGGTGAACTGCGCGACCGCTACTTGCTAAAAATAAAATGACCGATAAAAGTCACAAATAGTCACAAATAGCCATTTATATAATATATTATATAATCAATTAAAAGGCTCCGTACCTAACGTGTGTGAAATATATATATATTATTATTATTTATTGATTTATAGAGCGCCATCTAGACAGGACAGAAGAAGTGGTATATAATTATTATAGAAAAAAAATTATTTTTAGGGAAAAACTGTGTGCGATGCGGTTTGCTATGACACATTAGCTGCATTAATGATAAATATAGTAAAATATTACTGATCAATATGTAACAGAAACAACTTGTAAAGAACAGAGTAAACAAGCGGGCAGCCATGAAATGTTTACCTCTCTGGATCCCCTTGGCTTCTCCCCATCCTGTCCCGGGCACTCTCTGCGCAGGGCCCCCAGGATACGGCCCCTGGCTGTGGGTAATCCTTCTGGGTTGTGGCCCCAGCCTTCCTGCGGGACCCCCTCACAGACTGGTTTATTGCCCCGTGGACTTTGATCTAGGCCAGGCGGGGTCTTAATATCACCAGACACCTGAGGTCAAGGATTTATTGCATTAAATGCCTCTGTTTCAGGGGCTACTTAGGCGTTCAGTCCTCTGAATCCCTCATTAAAAGCTAGGATGTTGCCCCACAGGATCCTATGGTGTCCCTTACTAGGGGCCCCTGGGATTAGAGCCTTTAAATTGCTGTCTAGCAGGACCTCTCTGGGTTAGTGGGAATCTCTGTCACGGAGGCCCCAGACGGTCAACCGTACAGTGTATACTGCACCCCTTCGGTGAGTGAGGGGCCCCTACGGGGTCTCAAGAGCCACGGTTCTCCCCGTTTGGCTGCTCCCCCGATGTGTGGCCGCACCCTGGCCCCTAGGTAGGACCCGCCCTGTCTGGGGTTCTCTGTAGCCCCGCGGTCACGGGCTCCGGGTCCCTCTTGTTGACTAACTCGTTTCAGTCGCGTTTCTGGGGCTGCGGCCTCGACAGTGAGGCGCCTGCGCGGTCTGCGTGACGTCACCACGAGCACCAGCGAGGTAGCATGTAAACAAGGCCAGAGCGCCGCACGTACCATAGAGCCGCAGTTGGTGGCGCGCAGAGCGTTTCTGGCAGCCATGCTACTCCTCCATTCTGTGTTTGGTGCGCCCAGCATGCCCTGGGAGGGGCAGTAATCTCACCTGTGCACATGCAGCTTCCCTGACTCCTTATGTATTACTTAAAGACGTTCTTTCTGCTTGGACACAGGTGGCCCCCACAGCCCTAGTATAGTTTATATAAAGCTATGTGAATAAGTATAATACTTTTGTACCAAGCATCTCTGGGACAGCTTATTGAGAATGTTTAACAGACGTTGGCGCCGTGATGGCAGAGCGTTCTTCTCCCGTTTAGCATAAATCCATTTCTTGTGTCTGAATAACACTGATAGGAAGGGCTCATAAGATACCTGTAAAGAGCAGTGCCCTCCATAGAGACCACCGCTGGTATGATGCCAGTGGTCTTCCACGCGATTATTATCAACAACCCATGGAAGAGCTCCCCAGGACACCTTCTCTGTTCTAGAGAGGTCTTACCTGGAACCTATTCAAGAACACTTGGCTAATTAAAGCCCCGGTGGAGTCAGGAAGCTAATCATACTAGCAGGAGCTTCTGTAAAAAGTGATTCTGGTGCTAAAATAATAATAAAAAAATGGTCTTATCGCCATAGCAACCTATGGAACGGTCCAATCCACAACAGTTGCATGACCTCCGGTGAGTTTATCAGTCGCCGAGCCACGCGTTGACCTTTGTCATAAGCCTCTGAAGAAGCAAAGTCGTAAAGTCAGATCAGAGCTGTTGGTTTTAAAGGGCAGAGGTCACGTGACTTTGTACCGCGCCGCTATGAAAGATGTGTGAATTACATCAAAGCCTGAGGACAAAGACAATAGTGAGCGACGGCTCAATGTAACAACGTCTCCACTTCATGTGCTTCAAACCTCATTAAAACCCTAATCAGCCGTTGGTCTTGTCTTAGATTCAGGAGCCGTCTGTCTATCCCATGCATGTTTAATACTCTCTACCACTTCTGCTGGGAGGATGTTCCACTTATCTACCACCCTCTCATTAAAGTAAAACTTTCTTCCATTCCATCTCGGCCTCTGACTCTCTAGTGTTAGTTTCCGGTCTCTTGTTGTAACGTTTCTCCTCCTTTGAAATATATTCCCTCCTGTACTTTATGTATTTAAATGTTTCTATCTGGATTCTGAGTACTTTAGATGCTTGATATTCCATCTAAATAATGGAAAATGTAAACCCGTTTGCTCGCTTGGAATCTCGTAGATCAGTCGGTGGTTCTGGACAAGAAGTCTCATAATTGACTGCGATCAAAGTCTGAAAAGGATTATCGCGCTGGAGCCAATCATAAAGCTTGGAGGGAAGAAGAGAGATAGAGAGAGAGGATGGGATAGAAACATTTACCCACATAGAGGCTTAGATAGGATGTAAAGAAGTTTTACTTTCCTTAGAGGTCGGTTGATGAATGGAGCAGCCTACCAGCAGAGGTGGTAAAGGGTAATACAGTGAGGGGATTAAACATGCATGGGATAGACATACGGCTCCTGAATCTAAGACGAGACCAACGACTGATTTGAGTCTTTACAACAGGAGAAACGGGAAGTCTAGATGGGCCGATGGGGGCCGATCTGCCGGCAGGTTCTGGGTCTCTACCATCAGAAGACATGCTGGGCAGACAGAACTTGGCGTCTCAGATGAGGGTGCGGCTGTATCTAGTAGGTGAAGCCGGTAGATTCCGGGAAAGGGACCGATCTCACTGCATCTAAAAAGAACGCTTTTTCAGATTCCTTTGATCTCTTTATTTAAACGCGTTTTCCAGTATAGATGATGATTTCCATAGAATGTGACATCAGAGGCGAGTATGAACTGGAGAGAGTGCTTATAAATTGGGGATCCCTCCCTGCATCCAAGACAACATTGTGGGCGAGAAATCCGCAGATCGGGGTCACCGGGGCGCGATATTCCCGAAGAGACCGTCAGCCTCCGAGGCCTTTCTTTCCACGGCTAATACGACGCCTCCATTTGGCCTCCTGTGACCATTTCTTTTTAAAATAACTAGAAAATAAAAGTAATAGGGTGAACATGGACTGGTATTCGAATGGTTAATTCACCTGCAATTTACACACATTATTACTTTTTATTTAAAGAGCGCCAGCACATGCCGTGGCGCTGTTACAGTAAGGAGGGGTTGATAATAGCATGAAGATGAATAATGTGAGCATGTTGGGGCTGGTACAGAAGGAGAAGAGCGACCTGGTCTTGTGAGCTTACAATCTTTTAGGCTCACAAAACTGTACAGCGAGGTACATTCCGGCCACCGCCACTCAGTTGGGTTCTGCCGTGAGAATACATTCTGGACCGATACGGCCGCGTCTCGTTGACCTGGGATCTGATTGGTCGCTGGTGTGTGAGGTCAGCTGAGACACGAGATTTATTTTCCTCCAAGAACGTCTCGGTTTTCGATATTTCAAGGTCAACAAACCAGATCCCGCTTCACGCCCCTTCCATTGGCCCGCTCCGGGCTGGATCCGGTCATCCTTCCAAAACCGGCCCAAACCAGCTTTCATCTCAAGGGTGAATGCTGCCCTGACCCCTAGGAAAAGAAAAAAAAAATAAGGAATCTATACGTTATTTACATTATTAGTAACGCAATGAACATTACATCACTGCAGGCCACGGTGACCAGTGCTACGCCATGACATCAGCTCATAGCACAACAAGGTAATGTGACGCACTATAGTGATGTCATTAAGGGCTTTGGGTGTTAATTATCTGCATTTTGATGAAGCAAGTTTGTCTAGAAATATCATTACACCGAATCTTTTCATTTAATTCCCGTTTTTTATACCGGAATACAGAAAGCACTGCGATAGATTAAAGGCTGGCTGCAAGCGCAGGGGACTCATTAGCCTCAGAGCGGAAGGATACTGGTTTGTGTGAAACGCGGAGTGATCCCAAACGTAGGCGGGATTGCGCCAGGCTGGCATGGCGGCCGTGACGTCACGTATTTGCAGAAAGAGAGCGGAGTGGAAGAGTTGAAGCTAGCAGAATAAAATGACGCATAACGGGTAGTATCAGCACAGGAGGCCATGTTAGCTCCGATAAGCCCTGACATAGCAGCACACACCGCCAGCGCGTAGTATACACGAGCATATAATGTGCGCGCTCTGCCAGGTAGGGGCTCGTGCACCCGCAGCAGAGTCCCCGCCCCTTCCTCATACGGTAGCGCTCCCTTGATTGGCAGGCTTCAATGCGCGCTCCTTCGCTTGAGGCGCAGTCTATTGGTCGTTTTTTTTCTGCGGGCTGTGACCCCACCCTCCTCTGTATCGCGCGCCCAAGGTAGACTTGACTAGACGAAGGGTCAGCGGCAGAAGCGCACGAGCCTCTTCCCACTCCGTTGATTGGTCGCCTGCGATCCCGCATCAGCTCATTGGCCAACGGCAGTCCCGTCTTCGCTCATTGGGCCGCGCTGGTCCCACCTGTTTTCGTCGGCTCCTCCTATTGGCTCCTTTCGTCCCCTTGCCTGGCCACGCGCAGTGTCTCGCGGCAGCGGTTAGAGAGGGTCGGAGCGCGCGCCGCTTTTCCTCCATTATTAGCCCGCAGAGCCGCTACTTTGCCTCGGTGACTTCGCCTGCAACCCTTGCGCCCCCGGAGGGACCCGAACCGTGTCCGGCTGCTCGTCCGGTCCAGGGTCTTGGAGTTTCCCTCGGGACATGCTGAAGCAGCAACAACCGGCACCGTCAAGCCGCAAACCAGCCGTCATGGCAGTGCCCGGAAACGGCTCCCCTGGGAGCCCCAACGGTAGCCTCCCTTCTGCTGGAAGCCGGGGCCAGGAGCGTGGCGGAGCCGGCAGGTGAGAGTCTGTGTGGCCTGGGCTACGGGAATGGGAGGAGGACCTGCAAGGGAGGTTGGAGAGCCGGTTGCATCCCGCGGGTTGATTGACGGTGTACTAGCCAATCAAGGGTTCCGGTAGGGGCGTAGTCCTATGGCTACGGTCACGTGAGGTGCTTTCCTTTGGCTTCCCCCTTATTCCCCGGGCTTTCCCGTTACCGGCTGTACGCATGCGCTCTGTGCAGCTACACGAGCCTCCCGGTGATGTGGGCGGGGCTGCCGCGTATTGGCTGCCAGCTCCTTCCTGGTTAGAGATGCTGGGGTTATTGGGGTGTGTGACATACACAGCTTGTCAAACCTCTTTGTCTCCGAGTGGGGGACCCAGGCGTTTAAACCAGTGATGTACAGCCAGCCTTACTGGTCAAACTGGGATGGAATCACCCTGATGCCCTGTGGGGTGTTTCATGGGGCAGACATAATGTAAACCAAGGACCAAGCAGCCTGGTTCTTATCTGCTGCCTCAGGTGGCTTCCATATAGGCATATCTGTACGTTTTATTTTGGTCAGTGTTTATACCATTCGCATAGAACTTGCCGGCAGATCGGCCCATTCGGCCCCCGTCTGGTAGCCTGTTTCTAATAAGACTCAAACCTTAGTTGTTGGGCTTGTCTCAGCAGCCTTATGTCTATCCCATGCATGTTTTTTACGTTCCCATGCTGGTTATTCTCTACCACTTCTGCTGGGGAGCTATCCCACTTTTCAACTTCTCTCTGTTAAGTAAAACTTCTGTTTCTTCTAAGTATCTGACCCTCTGTTAGATTATGGCCACTTGTTCTAACGTTTCTTCTCATGGACGTGTCGTGTTTATAGGATGCAGAGGCTTCCCACGTGTGGGGGTTTTCTTGCAGGGCCAGTGGGGTTCCTGGGGTGATGCCCGTCTAATGGGGTTGTAGACGTGTGTGTCGGAGGGGTTGTCGTGGTAACGAGGCCCAGCTATGCTTTAGTACTCCATAAGAATGCTTTTTATTGTAACAACTGCTTTATAAACCCAAAGCAGCTGCTGTACTTCATGTATAACATAGAAACTCAGACCCCGCCGGCCCCCGGCTTGTCTTAGATTCAGGAGCCGTATGCCTATCCCATGCACTGTATACCTTCTCATGCCCCCCACCCATTGTATGGTTCAGGTCCTTACATTTTTTTTCTTCATTGATTCTTATATCGGAGACAGAAATTCCAGCCGTGGGGAGCCCGAGCCGGCTCGCTTCTAATTCTTATGCCTAAATTCTCATAGCGCTGAGCTTGATCCACTTAGAGCAAAAACGCTGATGTACATAAGGGGGTCTATTCACTAAATCGAGAGCCTCACTATTCATCATGAAAGAGCAACACCAGCTGGTTTTACCAGCATTGAGCCGGTGCTGATCTGGCACAGAAGCTCACTGGGGTTGGGTTTTCATGATGTAAAGCGACATCGAGGATAGACCAGACCCCCGTTACATAGTTATATGCGGCTTGTAATACATAACATATCATGACAAGAACATGCGCAGAACCTGTCCGTATGAGCCCGACTCGCGTACGTGGAAAGCTAGCGCGGTGCCTCGTCTCTCATTAACGTTCATTCTCTCTTTGTTTTAGGGGCAGAAGCATCGTGAAAGGACTCCAGCCTCCGGTAAGTCATCCGGCGCGCGTCCCGCTGTGATGATTGTATTGGGCTGAGCAGGAAGGGCAGTTCTGGGAAGGGCAGTAATTGGGTTTTGCCCCCGGCTGCAGCTGCCCTCTGATTAATTGATCTGGAAGCAGCGGAATGCGAACATTAATTCATGTGATACTATCTCATCTCATCAAAGTAACAGCTCTTGGTGGTTCATCTTCTCACTGCCTGTTATTGCAGTTTAGGTCTAACCGATGAAATGAACGTGTATTTTTTATGTTTTTTCTTCTTCTAGGTGTTCGAAGGAGTTTATAACAATTCCCGCATGCTGCATTTTTTAACTGCTGTTGTGGTGAGTATGAAGCTGTGATTCTTGATCCTTCACTCTTTCCGATCGCCAAGTGGTTTCCGAAGCCTAGAAAATCATAAATCATAAATGGACCTTTATTACTGACCCCCCTAAATGTGCTGCGCAAGTCCTTCCAGGCTAATGTTCGCAGGCAGCGTAGCTGTTCCCATTGACATGAAGGTATGGAGAGTCTCTTGCACAAGGAAAAAACTTCCTAAAACTTTTTTGCTGTTTCGGGATGGTGATGGGAAGCGATGGCTTCTGGATGCGCCTCCTGCCCGTGGAATGAGGTTTCTATTTGGGGGGGGGGTTTGGCTCCTCGGCTGTACAAACTTTTATTCCGGTCCTGCAACTTTCTGAATGCGATGAAGATGCGAGCCGTATCGGCGCGGCTGCATAAAAGGGTTTTGTTTTTTGTTAAAGGGCTCCACGTGTGACGTGAAGGTGAAAAATGGTGGCGTTTATCAGGGGATTTTCAAAACCTTAAGTTCCAAGGTAAGTTTCTCCCTTTTTTGGTTTCACATTTTTTTTTTTTACCTTTTTAGTGAGATTTTTGGTAACGGAGTACAAAAAACAACCGCTTCAATGACATGGATTGTTCCTCACGTAGTTAACATGCATTAGATGGCTGCTGGTTTGTGGAGGTGGTGTAGCTAACCTAGGAATATAATACGACGTGTTATCTCACAGTTTGAACTGGCTGTTGATGCCGTACACAAGAAGACAAACGACCAGGTCGTGGGTCCGAAACGAGAGGACATCGTGGACACCATGATTTTCAAACACTCCGACGTCACGCTCGTTCACTTCCGCAATGTAGACTTCAACTATGCTACGAAAGGTACGTGAGATATCGCGTGTAGCGCCTTCTCCTTCGCGGCGGGGGTCTCTGGCAGGAGGGCTTTGCGTCTTCCGTGTAAAAGCCGCTTCTCTGATGTCCTGTTATGTCGCCTATTAAAATAGAAGGGTAACCTGTTTGCACACAGGCATCGGTGCCCTGCCGGTTGGATCTGACTGGTTCTTCTCCTGTCCCATCTTTAGATAAATTTACTGATTCCGCCATCGCCACGAGCTCCAAAGTGAACGGAGAACACAAAGAAAAGGTTCTTATGCGCTGGGACGGCGGGGAAAACACTGATGATTATGACCTGGACTCGGACATGGTACGTGCAGCTCCGTGTTCTCGGAGGATTTGCAGCCTCCTGCTTGGTCTGATGAAAGCTCTTGGTTCCTTTTCTTAAAAAAACAACTTTCTCTGCATTACAGTCCAATGGCTGGGATCCGAATGATATGTTCAAATTCAACGAAGACAATTATGGTGTGAAGACCACCTATGACAGCAGCCTGTCTTCTTACACGTGAGTTTGGCCAAGTAGGCCTTTAATGGAGATGGTATCGTGTTTGTCTCCTTTCTGCCTTTGTGACTGCTATGTCTTTGTTTTTTTTTCTTGTTACTAAAGGGTTTCATGATCTCCTGTTCATTTTCTTCTTTTTGACAGGGTCCCTCTAGAGAAAGATAACACTGACGAGTACCGGCAGCGGGAAGCACGGGCGACCCAGCTAGCCAGAGAAATCGAGTCCAGTCCTCAGTACCGGCAGCGGATTGCCATAGAGAACGATGACTGCAAGACGGAGGAGGAGAAGCACAGCGCTGTCATACGGCCAAACTCTGACCGCGACAGTCCTAGTCTGGGCTCCAGGTCAGTCGGCCAACCTGTGTCCTCCTTTTAGTGATGCGTTGCACACCAGTTCTCTGTCTACACTGTCTCCCCGCACACGTTACACACATCGAACGATGAGTCTGTTCCCCGGTCTAACGCCACGTCATGGTGTTATAGGCTGTTAATATCTTTGCACCCTGTCGGTTATCGGCACTTTATTCCTGGTTTAAGCTCTGTGAGTAAACTGGTGCTTCTGTTTCAGAGACGGGAAGTACGTTCCCCTTCCTCAACGTGTCCGGGAAGGCACACGAGGTGGAATGAGAAGTGGCTCCACACGGGGAGGGCGACCAGGAATGGGATCCATTACTCCACGTGGACCTTCTCAGCATTATCCGGATACCAGCTCCAGTCCGGTGTCGGAGCAGAGAGGCATCAATGGGGGTAAGACAAAGCTTTCTCAACTTAGAGACAATGTATTACTCTCAGATAACGAAATCCTTCGGCGCACGCTTGTGTGTAAGATTAGAGCGTCCGCTCACCTGACTGATCCCCAAATCAGACTGTGAACTTTAAATGTTTATTTTCAGGGCCCTCACGGATGTCTCCCAAAACTCAGAGGCCAATAAGATCCTCAAAGCCTATGTCTTCTCCGTCCAGCCGCCCTGGAGAGGTGTCCACTTCCCCATCAGGTGAGTTACTTGCTGGCTGAAGACGTGCAATTTATAGAAAATATGTATATTCAGGGAATGTGAGGCTGTTTGTCGCAGTGCTGTTCAGCGGACCTCGGCGAGCGGCCACGCTTGCTTTCCCCTATTTATTTATCTTCCTCCTGTGGTACAGCTGCCTCTCGTGTCTACTCGCCGCTCTCTCCAAAATCCACCTCTTCCGTCGCTTCCTTGGAGAATGCCGTGGCGGCGTCCTCTCCGGCTTCCACTCCTGACTCTCGGCCACCGGCAGAGCCCAGCGTGTCCGCCAAACCTCCCTCTCCCAAGAGCGTGACCCCAACCTTACCCGGGGAAGGTGAGAAGAAGTCTTGTTTGAAGCCGCAGGCTCGTCGTTTTTTTTAACAATGAAAATCTTGACCTTGGCGCTTTCGGTTGTGAAAGTCTTGTTGGTGTAACGAGTTAGTGAGTGAAGCGAGTGAGATGGAATCACGAGCCCCTTTCACTAGTATTTGTACAGATGATGCACTTTACGGTTTATTGGGTGTTATTAGCTAATGGGTCATTTACAGTTAAATGCTGTACTTTTTGCACTGGAACCCCTGTCAATTGAATAATAGAGATGTTTATATATATTTTTGTCTGTATTTATACCAATAAAGTGTTTTCCATTATCCTGCTGATGCTTTTCCACTGCCAGGCCTTTTTGCTAGCGGTAGAGGACAGGGCAGCCTGGGAAGGGGGTTCGGAGCCGGGCTATCTTTATAAAAACATTACGCTAGCCGGGTACTGAAGAAGCCGGTCTCACGCGCGACCCAATGGCCTGAGCCTTTCCATATTTACCCAGATTTACTTATTTATTTAAAAGCCAGTAATGATTAGAGAATATCTCACCTGGCGGATGGTTAATTTCTGTTTTCTCGATTATGTTCTGAAGAGCAATTTACAATTCCAGCAACAAAGCCAGCGTAACCCTGTGCTATACAAGTCTCTTTATGTTTGTGGCTGGGAAGCTCTGGGCCAAAATATGCAGTTTTTAAAAAGGGGGGGAGGATCGATTATCACCAAAAGGCGTCCCCTTGTACATCAAGGACGGCCAGCGGGATCCATATGCAATACATACTTTGTCACCATCACAGGTCTTGCTGCTATGAAATTCATGTAATAGCCTTCCATCAGTGGGGTGGAATAATCTGAGAGACCCTTCCATGGTATAATATAATCTGCTAACACCATTAGCTGGTAACAGGATTAGATTCCCTATAACGCCTAAATAACGCTGTTGATGTTTCCCAGGGGGGGGTTCCCTCCAATTTTATTCCCTTCCCCGATGACACGGAGCGAAGTATTTGTGTGGTTGGACGGTTACCTTATTCAGGTTGCCTTTAGCGTGATGCTTGAGGAATATATATGGATGTAAACTGGCCCAACAACCGTTTCTAAAGATTAATTCACGTTATTCAGGTAAAGAGATGCCTCCTGTGGCCTCTAAAGAGTCGAGCCGCGCGACGGAGCCGACGGCCCCATCTGATACGGTGAAGCCTTGTAAAGGTGAGTGCTGCCTCCGCTCCTTACCCTCCTCCCCGTAAGGTTTGCCAGCAGGCACATTAACTGGAGGATACACTGAGTGGTCCAGCAGTTGAGTTATACTCGGATGATATACTTAAAGCTCTTCGTGTTCTTGCTATAACTTTGTCCCCCTGTTTGCAGTGCTGCAGACGGAACAGAAGAGGATTCAGCTGGATGAGCTGCGCAAGTTTGGTGCCGAGTTCCGGGTGAGTTTCTGGACCCGTTGTGTGTCTCCTGAAGCTCGGTGAGTCTCGTGGATGTCGTCGCGTTAACTGCCTTCTCTGTCTAGCTCCAGGAAAGCGCCGGTCCGGATTCCGCCGCCGACGGCTTCCCGGGGAGGCAGAGAGACGCCTTGGACAGTAAAGTCACTCCGGCAGATCTGGCGACGTGCGAGGTAGCCGAGCCCCTGAACATGGTGCAGAAAGTCGCCGAGCCGGCGGGAGACGCCAAAGACGAGCGAGTGTGCGAGAGCTCCGAGCGGCAAGACGAAGCTCCGAGCCCGTCAAGCAAAACTCTGCCAGAAAGCAAGGAGGAGCCTGCGGTGTGCGAGTACGTGCGCCACGGAAGAGAGAGCGCGGGGTATAGAGCTGTGATACCCCTAGGATGATATGCGTATATGAATGGATCTCTTAACTCATTTTCTTTTCTTCTTTCTGCCTTTTAGACAGGTGAAAAAATCTACCCTCAATCCCAACGCTAAGGAGTTTAACCCTTCAAAGCCTCTGCTTGCTGTGGTAGGTACCTGAATCTCGCGTAAATGGAGTATCTAGTAATAGATCTAGTTTAATATTTATGCTTTTATATTAACGGACAGCAGTAAAGTGATTTCCTCTTTCTTGGTTTAACAGAATAAAGCGACTAGCACGCCAACCTCTCCTGGACCAAGGAACCATTCCTCTGCCACCACGATCCCCATGCTGGCTGCGGGGCAGAGCGGGGTGTACAGTCCCTACATCTCCTACATCCCCCAGCTTCACGTGAGTCCCGCGCGCCACAGCCGTGTTTAAATAAAGCGTGCAGCTCGCAGCTCTGTGGATTATCTATGGGGTGTCGGTGATGGTGTTCAGTGACATACATCACGCTGCCCTTTTTAACAGTCGGTTGCCCCGTCTTGTTTCCGCCAGGCTCCTCAGATGTATTCGTACCCCGTCTCTGGCTCCGTTCCTGGACAGCAGGGGAAATACAGACCAAAAGGTGAGTCCGGCCACGTCCGTCACACGAGGGGATTCTGGGGAGAGGTGTCCGCGCCGCGTACTGGAAACTTCCGTATTCTTAGCGGGTTTTGTTGCCGTTAGTCTTGCAAAAGTACTCTCGAAAATGGCTATATTTAGTTCTGCGATCCGTAATATTTAGTGCGGCTGATGTAGGGTTTGTTCGCTGTGGGATTAGTCTCTTGTGATGAGTTTCTCACTTTTTGTCCGCTTTTTGCAGGATCTCTGCCTCCGCAGCGCTCGGACCAGCAGAATTCCGCGCCACCCATGATGCAGGCGGCTGCAGCCGCCGGGCCGCCCCTGGTGGCCGCCACACCGTATTCCCCCTACATCTACAGCCCTCAGCAGTTCCCGGGGCAGCCAACCATGATGCAGACCATGGCACATTATCCTTCCCAGGTGAATTGGACTTTAAATATGATGTCATCTCCTGGCTTTTAAAGAGGAAATTAACCCCTCGGGACAATGTCAGCAGGCCGGTCCGGGGAAATCGGGGATCTCCCCTTTTAACCAGCCCATTAATGGCCGGCAGAGCTTACAGGGCGCTGATCGCCCGAGAGGGCTGACTGGCTCCCTATTTATATGGTTTAGGAAATGCAGCTCCTGGGACCTGCCGAGTCGGTCTGTCCCAGAATACCCCACTGGGCCGGAGCGGTGGGTTTTTATTATTCCTCGTTCATTTGCCCATTTTGAATAAGTTATGATCGTATTTCTACTTGCAGCCCGTCTTCGCACAGATGCTCCAGGGTAACCCGCGGATGATCACATCTGGCAATCACCAAGCCCTGGTGTCTTCCTCTAACAGCCAGTACCCCCCCACGGATCAGCCTGCGCCGCAGACGCTGTACGGTGAGTCTCCCCGGCGCCGCATTGTTAATGGTGGCTGTTCGTTGCATGTCTGTGCGGCGGGAAATGACGCTAACGGGGATTATTTGCTTGCAGCCACAGTGCATCAGCCATACTCTCACCATGCCGCTCAGCTTCACCCGCAGCCTGCTAGCACCCCTACACAGAACCAGCAGCAGTCCCAGCATGCCAACCCCAGCCCCGTACAGGTGAGTGCTGTCCGAGACCGGCCCACACGACTCGCTGCGAGGGAAAAAGCAAACTAATATTTAATATGCAGAGAGAACCAAAAAATGTCTTGGTTTTACTGCTTTCTGCAGCTGTCGTTTTTTTGATCGGTTTCCAGATTGTCGTTCGGGTTCTTCCAGCGGTTCCGCTTTTGTTCTGCCCGGTTATCGGCCGTCTCGTTACCGCTGTAGGCTCGTTGTTTATCTGGCAGCGTATCGATAATGTAGCCGGCTAAACAAAGTCCCCTCTCGTCCTCCTCTTCTTCCTAGCACCAAGGCGGGCAGCCTCCACACCTGGCTAGCGGCCAGCCCCAGCAGAGCTTGTACCACACGGCCACATTAACGGCCACTCCGCCGTCCATGACTCCTGGGCCCACCGCACAGTCCCCGCAAAGCACGTACCCGCAGCAGGCAGTGTATGCCATCCATGCCCACCAGCAGCTCCAGCACGGCTACGCCAACATGTCCCACGTGGCTCAGGTACTTCAGTGCGTTTAATTTTAATCTTCCCGCCGCTCTTTCCCGCGGATCTGCGGATTTCTGATATTTACCGTGTTCTGATTGTTCTTTAGGCTCATGTACAGTCTGGAATAACCGGAGCACCCCCTCCTCCCCACCCTGGTGGTCCTCACCCTTCACATCCTGGCGGCCCCCATCCTACGCAGGTCATGCTCCTGCACCCCTCCCAGACGCACGGCGGACCCCCACAGGCTGGAGTTCAGCAAACAGGAGTATCCAACCCCTCGCCGTACACCTATATACAGCATCATCAAGGTATGCGGCAAACGGAAGGAGAATGTGCGCGCCGGATAAACGATCAGGAGAGAGTAATGGATCTCAATATGGATCCAGTCTTTACAGCAGGAGAAAATGGCAGAGTAGATGGGGGGGCTGGCTGGGGCCGATCTGCCGGCGGGTCCTGGGTTTATATGATGGTTTTAGCTCATGCTGCCTGGTCGTTATTTTTATTTTTTGTTCAAAGTTAAATTCTATAAATATATGAAATACCCGTCGGTCTCTGTACTTTCGGCACGAGGCCGGCTGTCGTTTCTTGCATTGACGCTCGTTCTTGTTTTGCAGTTCAGTCTCATCCGTCCCAGCAGCTTCCGTACCACCCCCCCGGTAACTGAGCTTAGCGTCAAACTGTGAATCTACCCCTCGGCACATTTCCAATCCACCCCCCAGCACCTGCCCGGAGCCACGGAACCCGCCTGAGGCCATCTACACAGACCCCGGGCATGCGCAGACTTCCTAAAATGAATTGGAAGACATCTGGGGGGGGTCGATGTGCGCGTCTCCTGCTTCAACAGCCCTGTCTGGGCAAAAGTGGAGCTAACGGCCCCGCGGAGGGCATCTCCTGGGGTTTTTGGGTCCTGCAGCATGAGGCAGTTTTTGTCCTTTTTTTACCGGCCCCTCGCGGATACCCCTTTTTTAGTTTTTTGGTTTGGTCTGTGGGGTGAGGGTTCCTGCCTCTCATCGTTTTACAGAGACTGGAATAAAACCGCGTTTTTATTTTTTATTTATAAAAGGAAATCGGGCTGTTCCGAGGCAGTTTTGTTTTCAGCTATTACCCCCTCTTCCTCCTCATCGCTCATCCGCCCCCCCGGAGTGATGGACTACTTTTACTTTTTATTGAATAAATATTTAAAAAAAGAAAAGAAAAAGAAACTACAAAAAAACTTAAAATCCCAAAAATAAAAAAAAATAAAGTTTTAACCCATAGTTTCTTTCTTATTTTTCCCTGGATCTATACGTTCTGTATATTTATATATTGGCGGAATCTTCTATGGTTTGATGCGTCCGGGGGGCCCAAAATTTACATGGCTTTTAAAGGTCTTCTTGTGACCCCTCCCACTGCGGCCGCTCTCGCTCGGACCTCCCCCGTTATTAAAGGGCTACTGGAGCGTTTGCGAGGGTCCCGTGAAAACCTGCGCTGCTGTCACCCCTCGGGGCTGTAGAGAAGAAACCGCGGAGGTTGCGGAATCCCGACCCGTGTGGGGCATTTTGTTACCGGAGGGCGGTCAGCTGGGCGTCTGGTTCTTCCAGTGTGCGACAAAACAGCAAAAAGGCCCAGCTTACAGCCCCTAGTGCCCCGCTCCCCACAGTATACTGCCTATTAAAGTACTCCGAGTAACCCCAGCCCTCTGCGGGTACCAATACCCATTCTTCAAATAATACAATTTAAAGGAAACAAGCTGCAGCCCTGCTGCTGCACACGCTCACTGCTGTAGTCCAATGATTATTGCTGCTGAATGTGGATGAATCAGCCAATCAGAGGCAGGGAAAGCGCTCCCTTTGAAACGCTTGTGTGGGAGGGGAAGGGGCAACTTTAAAGGGTATTATAGGGACAGTCCGTCCGTCACATGACTTTAAAGCACAACCGAAGCATATACAATACACGTGTTACATATATACACGCACACGCAAGGTGTGTCCGGTACCAGACCCATTGTACAGCGCTGTGGTATATGGAGGTGCTATGTCAATCAATAAAATGATGTCCCTGAAACCTCCGATGGGGGTCCGATCATCGCCATCTAACGATCTGAAAGACCTCAACAGCGCTGCGCAGGCTTTCCTCACCGCGTTTTCTTTATGAGCATCTTGGGGACCGGACAGTCACTCCAGCCTCTTACTAACATCCCTCAAACCCACGCATTCCCTGCCGTGACAATTCTCTGATCAAATGAGGGGTCAGAGGACAGAAGGAAGTTTTACGTGACTGAGAGGGTGGTGGGTAAGTGGAACAGCCTTCCAGCAGAAGTGGTAGAGGGTAAGACAGTGAGGGGACATACGGCTCCTGAATCTAAGACGAGACCAACGACTGATTAGTTAGGCTAGACGGGGGCCGATCGGCGGGCAGATTTTAGGTTTGTAAATAGGGGACGGTCTCAGAACACATTTTTGGATTATTAATGCCCCCGAATACGTGACGACGCGGTTAACAAGTTCATGGCTGGCAGGAAATGAACGTTTCTGTCCTGGCTTTACATGCGCCGGGGGGGCCATCAGAGAAAAGATGTAAAGTTACATCGGCTGTCGGGGACCTCAGAGATCTCCATCAAATTAAAGAGAAGCAAAGTTCACTGAGTAGGAGACCTCTGAGGTCTGATTTTATGTTGGCCCAATAAGCTACAAACATTGGCTGACAGGGAAAAATAGTCAAAATCTATACATATATATATATTCATTCACATACAAACAAAATGAAGTATTTGGTTAATAAAATGTATCGCATTTATCGGTATTTTAATTTATTTATTACGATGAAGCAAAGCGGCGGCATCGCATTCAGTTTAATCGAGGCATCATCTCCTAATGATGCAATTAGTGCCACATCCAATATGGCGGCCGAGAAGGGCCTGTCAAGTGTCAAAATTCTCTTCCGGTGCCGCAGATTCGCTTCCTCACTCTCCAAGATGGCGATGCGCGTGGTGCTGTCTGCATGTAGCCGGGCCGGTGAGGGCATTTTCTTATTACCTGCACTGATGGGGTTCATGGCGGGCAGTTCACTGGGGTATTAAGATGCCGAGGGGCAGGTGAGGAAGGGGGAAGAGGGTCAGAGGTCACCACGCAAAGGCTGAAGGTCATGGGATGCTAAAGGTCACCCCAAGAGCTTCATGTGGTGGCTGCGGGTTTCTCGGTGCCTTTGTCCCGAGCTGCGCCCTTGGGGCAAATCAATTATTTTACTGCCCCGGTAATCAAAAAGCTGATCAATACCCTGCAGCGGCTTTACCATCAGCGCCGGGTCCTGGATCCCTGCCTGCCGTCACTGATGTCTCATTCAGGGGTTAATTATATTTTTGTATAATATATTTGATAAGAAATACTAAAATATTTTTTTAAAACCCCAAGGTTTTTCCTAATTGATAATAAAGGAAATTATGACGGGGGGGGGTTGTGCCGGATGCTCCTGACCTGCAGAGCTTACACTCGTTAGGGAACCGTGAGGAGGGGATGCAGGTATTCTGTGTAATTGCTGTATTTATGGGGTAAGATGATTTGCCCCGGGGAGAGGGGCAATTTCCAGGGGTCCTGATGTTCTGATGTAAGGAAGACCCCCCCCCAAATAAAATAGCTTTCCTGCAAGTCAGTCATTTCCGGTTGGTTTGGAGCAATGCTGGCTTCTACCTCCTCCACCTGAAAGCCCATCCCTGCAGCCAGTGACAATGTAGCGAAACCAGCGTTAACCCCCGGCTCTCCGGACAGCATGATGCGGAACGAACTGTGAACGAATAGTGAAGTTCATTCGGGACGTTCTGCTTTTAAATCCCAAAACGCCAGCCTCTTTGAGACATCAGATGGGGGGGGGATTTGGGGGCTTCTTCATTTTACTGCCTTAATACAGAAGCTGGAAGGGGGCAAATTCTTATCTTAATGCCCCGAGTGATTTACAGGGTTAACAAGATCCGCTTTACTGCCCCTGAGATCTTTTACACTGCTTCTTTAATGTATATGGCTGGGGTTCTATCAGAAATCTGATTGGCTGAGCCCCCCCCCTCCATACGTTCCATGCTGCTGTTGTGGTTTTTTTTTTTTAATTTTTTTTTTTTTCTTTCAGTTTTCAGCGGGATTCCGGCTCGCAGTCTGCGGATCGCGGTAAGTCCGAGGCGTCACAGGAATGTAAACGGGGCGGTTCTGTTTGATATGAAAGGGTTAAAAAAAAAAACATACGCTTCCCTGCGGGGGAGGTTAATGGCCCCATGTGGCTTCATCTTTAGATTGTAAGCTCAGAAGCCAAGTGCTGGCAGGGGGAACATAATAAACCCCTCTGATTTCTTTTAATTCAGACATGGTCCGGCCCCCCGGCCCGCTTCTGCCCCTTGCTGGTGAGGAATTACGCCGCGGAGGCAAAAAAGACCTATCAGAGAGACAAGCCTCACGTGAACATCGGGACTATCGGACACGTGGACCACGGCAAGACCACCCTGACCGCAGCCATTACAAAGAGTAAGTGAGGGGGGGCTTTTTTACCCCAGGGGTTGTTTTGGAACGCGGGGCAATTCTGAAGCCACTTCCTAACGGGTTCGGGTTGATCATTCCTGGCAAATCTCGGGGGGCCGGAGGGCCAGCAGTGATGTTGTGGCTTCTCTTCCGTGTCAGTTCTGGCCGAGGCCGGAGGGGCTCAGTTTAAGAAGTACGAGGATATCGATAATGCCCCGGAGGAGAAGGCGCGTGGCATCACCATCAACGCGTCGCACGTGGAGTACACCACCGCCAACCGGCACTACGCGCACACCGACTGCCCCGGGCACGCGGACTACGTCAAGGTGAACACGGGCTGGGGTTTAATCTATTAGTAACTTGGGGGGCCGGCGCGGGCCGATGCCTGGGGGGCCGCAGGCCAATTCGTCTGTATCCCCCCTGACTCTATACTATATACTCTCTCCGCAGAACATGATCACCGGCACGTCGCAGATGGACGGCTGCATCCTGGTTGTCGCTGCCACGGACGGGCAGATGCCGCAGACCAGGGAGCACTTACTGTTGGCCAAACAGGTGAGTCCGTTTGCCAGCGCGGGGTCCACGTGTTGGTCGTACCAACAGTATCTGATCAGGTGGCCGGGCGTTCAGTAACCCTTTCCTTCCCCTCTCAGATCGGCGTGAAGCACATCGTTGTGTTTATTAACAAGGCGGACGCCGTGGACGATAAGGAGATGCTGGATCTCGTGGAGCTGGAGGTCCGAGAGCTGCTGACGGAGTTCGGATACGACGGAGAGAACACGCCGGTGATCACCGGATCCGCTCTGTGCGCCCTCGAGGTACGCGGAGTCCGACGCCTGCAAACACCACGGATCAACAGACGTTTCTAACATCTAATAGCCTTAAACCGGGATCAGCGAACGCGCGTTGTTTTTTTTTTCCATCTTTCAGAACAGGAATCAGGACATCGGTTTGAATTCCATCATGAAGCTGCTGGACGCCGTGGACACTCACATCCCCGTCCCACCGCGAGATCTCGACAAGCCCTTCCTGCTCCCCGTCGAAGCCGTCTACTCGATCCCAGGTAACGCCGTCCCGTCGCCAGCGTGCCCTGCTCGGGGGGGGGTCATCGGGTCGGCAGTCGGATGACCGTCTGTCTCCTGTCCGTTTTCAGGCAGGGGAACCGTGGTGACCGGGACCCTGGAGAGAGGAACCATCAGGAAAGGCGACGAATGTGAATTCGTGGGACGTAATAAACAGATCAAGTCTGTGGTTACAGGTAACATCCGTCTAACGCTTATCCATCTCACCCCCTCGGGTCGCCGGGGCTTGGCCGCCCCATACCCCCCCGCCCCGGGCTCCTGTCGCTTGCCCGTCATCTCCTGCTTTACTGTCTTCTCCAGGCGTTGAGATGTTCCACCAGAACTTAGACCGGGCAGAGGCTGGAGATAACCTCGGAGCCCTCGTCAGGGGGTTAAAGAGAGAGGATGTGAGGCGGGGGATGGTGATGTGCAAACCGGGGTCCATCCGGCCGCACCAGAAGATCCAAGCCCAGGTAATCCTCCCCAGATCGGCCCGAAGGGTCCTTACCCGTCAGATTCTGTAACTTTTGTTAAAGGTTCCTGTAAAGCTTTGTCACCAGTCCAAAATCCCCCCCCCCCTCCCTGGCCGTGACATGAAGCTGAAACAGAACATAGAAGCCTAGAACCTGCCGGCAGATCGGCCCCATCCGGCCCCCGTCTAGTCGCCCGTTTCTCCTGCTGTAAAGACTCAAACCTTAATCAGTCGTTGGTCTCGTCTTAGATTCAGGAGCCATATGTCTATCCCATGCATGTTTAATCCCCTCACTGTATTACCCTCTACCACCTCTGCTGGGAGGCTGTTCCTCTTGGCGAAAAGCAGTGTAGTGTTTGCGGATTTGTGTCGTCTGTGCTGAAGGTGTAATGGTGACCGTGTGCGCGATGCTCTGCAGGTCTACATTCTCAGTAAGGAGGAAGGGGGCCGCCACAAGCCTTTTGTCAGTAACTTCTTGCCCGTGATGTTCTCTCTGACCTGGGACATGTCCTGCCGGGTGCAGCTGCCGACCAACAAGGTAGGTGGTATTTGTTTTTTTTTGTTTGTTTGTTTTTTACCCCCCCCCTCCCTGAAGCTCCTGACCCAGCCTGTCTGTCTCTGTTGGCCCTATCCGGCCCCCGTTAACCCATCGCCCCTTTCCACCCAGGAAATGGTGATGCCGGGTGAAGACTCCGCGCTCACCCTGACCCTGCGACAGCCCATGGTCTTGGAAATCGGTCAGCGCTTCACCCTGAGAGACGGCAACCGGACGATCGGCACCGGCTTGGTGACGGAGATCCTGGAGATGACACCCGACGATGACATTAACTGGGGCGGCTGAACCCCCCCCCCCCAAAAAAAAAATGAACTGATCTTGGAGGGTTTTGTGGGTTCCTAGCGAATAATAAGAGAGAACCATAAACGCGATGGACGTCGGTCCGTCCGCACATCGGCCCCCCTGCACCCCGGCTCTTTCCTCTGTAAAATACACCCTTTCCTAAATAAAGTGGCTTTGTCTCCATGCTGTCTTTGGGCAGATTTGTGTTAAAGCTGCAGTTCCACTTCAAGGCTCTGTCGGCCTCAGAGGACTTAACAGATCCCCCATTCAAGCTTTCTTACGCTGTCATGGCAACTAAGCCTTTCAGCCAATTGGTGTTCTCCAGCGTCACATGATCACTAGCAAGATTTAATCTCTCCCGGATAAAGTATTTATTATATACAGAATGACCAAATAAAAACTAGGATCCGTGCGTTTGTTCAGAAGGAAATTTATTGTCATGTTACATCATTTCTGTCATTTAGTTACAGCTGTTTAAAGCGGGTGTTACTTTGTAGCCAAAGGGATGGCTACTCCCCCCCCCTGCTTTTGGGCAGCTATAGAAATAAATACCCTTTGCTGGGTAAGCGGGGGGCCGTCGGGTGATAGAAGGATCAGTCCAGGGACCGATGAGCCAGAACCTGGTGCGGTCCTTTTGGGTTCTAATTCCATACCGGAACTTCTCGGAGGCTCTTGTGAAAGAAAACTATAACCGCAATGATCGTCGGTCCGTCCGCACATCGGCCCCCTGCACCCCCAGCTCTTTCCTCTATGAAATACCCCTGGTGGCTCCGTCCCTGCGGGTCTCTGGCTGCCTTTGGGGGGGATTGGATTCTCAGCGCTCTCCACGTTGGATTCCCGGGTCCACGGATCTGTTTCTCGGGGGTAAGGATGTCTCGGGGGGGCCGCGTCAGCGATGCTGTTCTCTAGGCGTTACTTTAGCGTCCGGAAAGGGTAATAACAAGCAACTAGATGTTAGGGAAGTGGTCGAATTTCTGGGCCCGCGGTTTGCTTTTACCCTCTGGAGCCGGCGACGCGCCGTTCCCCGGAATCTGCGGCAAGAGCTGGCCCTGCGGAGAAAGGCAACGGCAACGGTAAGAAATCTGTCTCTAGAACGTCATCGGACATTAACATCCCGTAACGACGGATTGTCTGCCACGGCAGGGGGGGACACTGACCCACTATTAAAAAAATAAAGCCAGAGCTGTACAATGTGCGCATTAATGCGGGGCCGATATAAATTCCTCCCCGGCAACCTGTTCATTAACAGAAACGTACAAAGAACGAGAGACGGGAAGAGCGAAGATTTCATTCAGAACAAAGGAGAGGATCTATTACAGTGAGGGCAGTAAAGGTACGGAATCCACCGCCCAGAGAGGGGGGGTTTATCAGACACCAGATGCCCCCAAAAGGGGTAAAAGCAGAACATCCAGGGATATAAACAACGGAATAAACAGTCGTATTTTACAGCTTCTCCATCCGACGAGGAATCCGAGCGCCTTTTGGAGTTGAGAAGGTTTTTTTTCCCTAAAATTCTAAAAAAGGGTAATGAGGTTTTTTTGCCATCTTTTGCATCAAAAGCAGGAAGGATTGGTAGAGAGGAGAACGTGACAGACTCTTTTTATTTTAACCTAAATTACTAAATAACTGTTACTACGTTAAGTCACCATAAATTCTTGGCTCTTTACGTCTCAGACGATATCCGCGCCGGGCAGCCGGGGACAGTAAGTTACGTGTTTTGATGACGTGTCCTTGTGTAACGCATTCGACACGTTTGGCCTGAGAGGGCAGGACGTCACTCCGGGGGCCGTACCTGCTGCAGTCTCCTCCTCCCCTTGCTCTTCCTCTTTTCAGGTTCCTCGCGGGCGGGGTTAAAATAAGTGCTCTCCAGCAGCTGCTCACACGCCTGGCGATCATCGGGATTCATGCGCAGACAAGCCTGGGGAATGAACAGGGTTTGATTATCCAGAACCGAGGCAGGAAGGGGGTCTGGTGCAATCTAACTGGATGCGGGATTACAAGAGAATGGCGCATCCCAGCATTTCCTCCCTGGGAAACAAGTGTCTTCATTTAGGTTCCTCTTTATATAACTCAGTAACTGTTTGTAGTAAGGGAGGTAGAGAATGTCTAGAAGAAGGAGATGCTGCGCGTTTATATACCCATGTGGGGGCAGGTTTCTGTATCTATGGAATGTCACCCGTCATTTACCTTCATGAAGCTCATAGCAGTCGGCTGGATGTTGGGGAATTTCTCCTCCAAAGTTTCCTGAGAAACAAAAGATGAACATTAATAAAAATAGGAAAGCATATCGATTACACTATATATATATATACAATATAAATTCACTTATATATCTGGGTTCTAAAGCAGGATAACCGTACCACGTCTCCGGGGTCAGGCTCGGGGATACTGGCTCCATGAAAGAACTGGTTGCTTCGGAAGATGTACTGGTGTCGGGGGATCAGCTTTCCTGTAACACAAGCAACACATACGGGGGGAGAGTATATAATATATAATATGAGGAATATACAGGATATAACGAGTTATAAGGACGGGATTAGTTATACGGCCGGAGAGTATATAATATATAATATGAGGAATATACAGGGATATAACGGGTTATAAGGACGGGATTAGTTATACGGGCCGGAGAGTATATAATATATAATATGAGGAATATACAGGGATATAACGGGTTATAAGGACGGGATTAGTTATACGGGGGGAGATTATATAATATATAATATGAGGAATATACAGGATATAACGGGTTATAAGGACGGGATTAGTTATACAGCCGGAGAGTATATAATATATAATATGAGGAGTATACAGGATATAACGGGTTATAAGGACGGGATTAGTTATACGGGGGGAGAGTATATAATATATAATATGAGGAATATACAGGATATAACGGGTTATAAGGACGGGATTAGTTATACGGCCGGAGAGTATATAATATATAATATGAGGAATATACAGGATATAACGGGTTATAAGGACGGGATTAGTTATACGGCCGGAGAGTATATAATATATAATATGAGGAATATACAGGATATAACGGGTTATAAGGACGGGATTAGTTATACGGCCGGAGAGTATATAATATATAATATGAGGAATATACAGGATATAACGGGTTATAAGGATGGGATTAGTTATACGGCCGGAGAGTATATAATATATCATATGAGGAATATACAGGGATATAACGGGTTATAAGGAGGGGATTAGTTATACGGGGGGAGAGTATATAATATATAATATGAGGAATATACAGGGATATAACGGGTTATAAGGACGGGATTAGTTATACGGTGGGAGAGTATATAATATATAATATGAGGAATATACAGGGATATAACGGGTTATAAGGACGGGATTAGTTATACGGTGGGAGAGTATATAATATATAATATGAGGAATATACAGGATATAACGGGTTATAAGGAGGGGATTAGTTATACGGGGGGAGAGTATATAATATATAATATGAGGAATATACAGGGATATAACGGGTTATAAGGACGGGATTAGTTATACGGTGGGAGAGTATATAATATATAATATGAGGAATATACAGGATATAACGGGTTATAAGGACGGGATTAGTTATACGGCCGGAGAGTATATAATATATAATATGAGGAGTATACAGGGATATAACGGGTTATAAGGATGGCATTAGTTATACGGCCGGAGAGTATATAATATATAATATGAGGAATATACAGGATATAACGGGTTATAAGGACGGGATTAGTTATACGGCCGGAGAGTATATAATATATAATATGAGGAGTATACAGGATATAACGGGTTATAAGGACGGGATTAGTTATACGGCCGGAGAGTATATAATATATAATATGAGGAATATACGGGGATATAATGGGTTATAAGGACGGATTAGTTATACGGCCGGAGAGTATATAATATATAATATGAGGAATATACAGGATATAACGGGTTATAAGGACGGGATTAGTTATACGCGGGGGAGAGTATATAATATATAATATGAGGAATATACAGGATATAACGGGTTATAAGGACGGGATTAGTTATACGGCCGGAGAGTATATAATATATAATATGAGGAATATACAGGATATAACGGGTTATTAGGACGGGATTAATTATACGGGGGGGAGAGTATATAATATATAATATGAGGGATATACTCCCTCGGGGGGGCGGTCTGATGGATTTGGGTATACAGACGTTCAGACTCACCCAAAGTCCTAATAATCAGGTACAGCTGGTCCACGTCAGATTTCCCCGGCCACAGGGGCTGCCCGGAAAGAAGTTCTGCGAAGACGCAGCCCACGGCCCACACATCGACGGCCGCTCCATACTGAGTGTCTCCTACCAGCAGCTCCGGGGCCCGATACCACCGAGTAGCCACGTAATCTGTGTAATCATCACCAGGACGGGCTGTGGACAAAAAGAGTTAAAGAGGGAGCAGAAGTGGCTGCCAACAGCGAGATGTTGACCGGAGCGAGACGTGGAGCGGCCCAAAATCATCTCGAAACTCACTCAAAATGCGGGCGAAGCCGAAGTCGCAGAGCTTTATGACTCCTTGCTTGGTGAAAAGGATGTTTTCAGGCTTCACGTCCCGGTGGATGCACTACGAGAGGAGAAAGGACGCGTCTGGATTAACGTGGCCCCCGTGGGACCGACAGTCGCTAAGAAGACGCGTTTGGTTGTTACGTGACTACATTCCTGTAGAGCGTAAGCTCTCAAGAGACTTTGTGGCCAGGTAACCAGTGGGAATTACGCCCCTGAGGGGTTTTGCCCCAGTCTCAGGGTGAAGGGGCAGATTCTCAGGGGTCACACAGCCTGGAGCTAACTCTTTCTTACCCCCCCCCCAGTGATCATACATAAGACCCCCGGTTGGTGCTTTTGTTCCCAGTAGGTTATGGTTGATATCCCTGCTTGAATGCAGGTGACTCAATTAAGAGTTTCTTTAAATAATGACAAGTCAAGGTCTCCATGGCAACCGGTATGAGAGACATTTGGGGAGTCCGAGTGTAAAGTAATCTCTGGGGACTCACGTTATTCTTGTGGCAAAAGTTTACAGCTTGAAGTATCTGCCACACGATGTTCTTCGTGGTCGAGTCGGGAACCCTGGAGAGGAGAAGAAGGTGAATAACGTTTGCCGTCTGCCGGCGAAGGAAACCCGACGTTCTCTCTCGGAATCTGGATTTTATTTGAAGCCCCCGAAAGGTCCATCGCAGCTTCTTACGCCTCATTCATTCGTTCATTCATTCATTTGTTCATTCATTGAGATCCACTGACCCGTTGGGGTGTTTCTCCAGCTCGTTGAGGACCGTGTGGTCACAATACTCAAAGACCAGATGGAGCTTCCTCTTCCTCCTGAAAACCTCCAGCAGGTTCACCAGGTTGTTGTGTTTGAGTTGCTGAAAGGAAAGAGCTTTTTTTACTGGGGTATCCAGAGCAGGGCAAACAAGAAAACAGGAGGGTAAATAAGATCGGCCCCATCCGGCCCCCGTCTGGTCACCCCATTTCTCCTGCTGTAAATACTCAAACCTTAATCAACCGTTGGTCTCGTCTTAGATTCAGGAGCCGTATGTCTATCCCATGCATGTTTAATACCCTCACTGTATTACCCTCTACCACCTCTGCTGGGAGGCTTCACCTTCAGCATCCGGATCTCACGCAGGGCAATCTTTTTGATGACCGGGTCGTCCTCCGACTCTACAAACTTCTTGATGGCCACAACCTGCCCGGTCTCCTTATTCCGACATTTGAAGACCACTCCGTAAGACCCTTCCCCGATTTTCGCCAGCTTCTCGTATTTCTCCATCGCTGGAAACACGAGGGGTTAAATCTGTTGGCGGGGGGGAACCTCTCTGCCAATCAGGTCACAAGAAGAGCGCAGAGAGCGAGTCGGGGGTTGGGGTCCAAATAAATCCTGGGAATAAAATGAGGTTTCAGGAGACAGACTGTGATTCGTCAATCAAACCTCCCAACTCCTGCCCTCTGCGCATCAGGATGTGGGGGCCGAGCTTGGGAGGTAGAGTGTCACTCAAACTGGCAGCTCTACTGAGCATGTGCACTATTCTGCACATGTGCAGTAGGAATTCTCGGGTGTCCCACACGCGAGAGAATGAAATCCCGGGACGGAGACAGAGCTCGGTGGGACAGCGGAGTGGCAAAGTCGGGACTGTGCCCTGCACATCGGGACTGTTGGGAGGCATCGTGAATATTGTGAATTAAGTGACACGGGGGCCTTCTTGGTGCTCCTGAGACCCTTACAAACTGCACGATGAAGGCATCGCTCGCTGAATACAGCGTTTCTCATTACGATCATTTTGAATCTTCCTTTTATCATTTTTATGTAGTTCTGGCCGGAAAGATTTAGTAAGTGCTTTCTCGCCAGGAGACCGAGCGCCCTCTGCCATCGGCAGCCGCTCTCCCGCCGGGAGCTCACATAATCTCTATTTAATTGTCGTTAAAGGAGTAAATATTTGCTGCGGCTCGGGACAGACCGCAGGGAGCACATCTGACACGCGGGACACACGCAACACGCCGTGTACAACGACTTATCACACAGAGCGCCCAGAGTGTCAGCTCTCCGCCCTTACATAAACATAGACCCTGCCACCGGATCGGCCCCATCCGGCCCCCATCTAGTCACCCGTTTCTCCTGCTGTAAAGACTCAAACCTTAATCAGTCATTGGTCTCGTCTTAGATTCAGGAGCCGTATGTCTATCCCATGCATGTTTAATCCCCTCACTGTATTACCCTCTACCTCTTCTGCTGGGAGGCTGTTCAACTTATCCACCACTCTCTCAGTAAAGTAAAACGTCCTATATTACATTTGCCGTGTCATTAGTCTATAATGAGCCACACGGCAAGTCTTAACATTCATTCGTGTAATGTGTGACAATTTCAAATACATATACCGCTACATTTAAATGCAGGGAACCAATCAGTGACCGGCATGGGAAAAAAATAAGTTTTGCACTGAAAAAAATCAGCATGAGGGGTAAATTCATATAATTAAAACTTTCAGTCTAAATCCTGCCTTTTTTCGGAAGTAAATGCATGCAATACATCACCGGCGGGCCGAGGGGTCCTCGGGGGTCTCACACCACGAGGAAGTCGTACAGAGGGCCCAGCAGCCTCGTCGGGGCCAGGAGCCTCACACTCCACATCACCCACTACGGCTCCTCTTTGGAGTAGAAGCCATTGGGTTGCCCGGGGCAACGCTGGCCGGGGACGGCTCCCTCCGCCTCCCTCTCTGTTGCTTTGTGTTTGCAATGTCTGCCAAAGGGTTACCACGGCAACTAAACCTGCACCATCGCATTCAGGGCCTGCGGAGCTGCACCGGGCAGGGGCAAAAATAACTCCCCGGCATGAACACACGATATAGCCTTTACTCCGATGTTACTGCGATATTCAGGAGCCATATCCCTATCCCATGAAATCCCCTCACTGTATTACCTTCTACCACTTCTGCTGGGAGGCTGTTCCACTTATCTCCCACCTTCTCAGTAAAGTAAAACTTCTTTCCGTTCCCCTCACCTGCTGTCTCTGTTAGTCCATTTGTTATGTTACATGCTACTTGTTATGTCCTGTCTACCCATTGTACAGCGCTACGGAATTTGATGGTGCTATATAAATAAATAATAATGAAAGTTGATTGGTTCAGTCTTTCCCAACTATTACAAAAGAGGTGAAATTATCTGCAGACCTGGAGCCGCCGTCGCTGTCAGTCATGTGATATTTTGGGTGACTTTCCCGGCTCAAACACCACACTGAGCTGATGCTTTATGGCAATGCTAATGAAGTCCATTCCTCCATAGACTTTCATTAGTCAGGGAGCCAGGCTGAGTGATTAAGACTGAGCCATTCTATTGTTTCCCACAGGCAGTATGATAAGGAGTTGGAGTCGGGGTATTTGTCTAGTAGATTGGGGCTCAGATATGATAATAGAGATGTTGGGCGATCCGCTTTAAGGTTTATTTGTGATAAAAGTAACAGAATCCCCTTAAACAGCAAAAAAAAGAACTCGACACAAAATCAGAGATTCAGTCAAATTTTATTGGCTCAGATACACAAAACCAAACCGTATTAATCTTATATCAATCAGATGAAAACTGTAAATACATGAAAGAACTGACCATCAGAAATCCGGAACACCACACAGGAAGTCCGTGCGTAAAAAGGGCCCAGATCCGAGGAAAAGCCGGTTCCGCGGGCAGGAGGAGGTGGTCTCCGGGTGCCCAACTAATATATATATATAATACCCCCACAATCGTGGCAGCCGCAGGTTACTTTCACAATTCCCCTGACCCTGAGGATTGTGGGGACTGAGTTAATTCAACACTCTATTAGACACAGGTTGTGCATGCGCGGTATGCTTGGGGGGATAATTATGATTTATGGTGAATATGTTTAAAAAGCAGTTACTTGAAAGTCCGTTAACGTCCAGAATCCCAGCTGAGCCTAAAACACAAAGTAGCAGAAATCTCTGCCGCAGGAAAGCATTCCGCGTCGCGCTGAAAATAACGTCGCCTGGTTCATTATTGCAAATCGTGGGGGGCGGTATGTTTTCTGCGCACAGGGAACTTCCTGTCTTACTGGAGGACAGAAACAGTTCCACAGGGCATGCGCAAAGGAAAATGCCTTCCCCCGGCTGCTGAAAAAGGACATGAAATAATAGGTTCCCTAAGAAGGTACTTCTTACACAAACGTCAGTGACTTGTGCTTCGAACGCCCAGAGATGAGCCCTACGGCGTGCGGGCTTCCTGATAGGCAGAAGGGCCTTATTAAAAGGTTGGTCTTTTTTTTAAACCCATGCGCAGCAGCGGCTGATCGGTTGGTACGGGAAACCTCTAGGGTCCAAGACAGAGCGAATGGCAGCTTTTACCCAGAATACTTTGAGGATCTTCTTTGGATAATCTGCGTTCTTTCCATTACTTATGGCTTCTGCCTATTAATACGCGCTGTAATGCGTTTCGAAGAACAGACTTGCGTGGCGTCCCCGATTTACAATCCCAAAGACACCCTTTCGTGTCAGAATCACGAAGAGGTTCACCCTGAATGGTAGGCTGGCTTTGGTTCCTGCCTGAGCGAGGGTCAGGAGCCCAGGACCCCGAAACCAGTCCTGGCTTTTCCAGGGCAGGTGGTCGGTGCATTTCGTTTGCTCTAATAAGAAAGTCAACGTCTGTATATTTAAAGTCTAAACTCAAGTGACGGAACCCCAAAAACCTGAAATTTATAAAAGGTTCTGATAGGAAAGAGAAAGCAGGTTTATAAAATTCACGTTCGGTAAACTTAACCCTTTGAGTGTTCTGGGGCTAGCATGGAAGGTCTGGGTACTCAAAGGGTTAAGCACTGAAGAACGTGTAGTTATCGAAGCATCAAAGCTCGCAGCGATACGACGACGGCAGGCGGGGTACAGTGCATAGCATGCGTCCGTGTGTGCATACACAGGGGATTATAGAGACCTTATAGAGACCCTACAGAAAGAGCAGGCATTTAGCCAAAAGCAGCACGGACGTGGCAGGAAAGCCACGTGAGAAGCCACGTTCACGATCAGTATAGGAAATTTCCCGGCATTGAACCAGAGAAAGCTTTACGTGGCTTCCAGCGAATCAGTGGAGTCTCTCCTGTGGAATTCTGGGAATATAAACGCTAAAAGGACCATCTATTCTGTACCTAACCGGTTAAAATCTACCCTTCTGAGACGTGTTTTCTTCCATCCTGAGAGTGGGGGGCACAGTCTCGCGGTTTTTGGACACCCCAAGAGCGGGGTATCCTCTGCCTTACACTCCATCCAGGCAACGATGGAATCGGTCACATCAAGTACCAAGCGATGGCGGCAGCCAGGGCGGTCGCGCATGCAGCCAGCATAGCCTGCACTTGGGGAAGTCTGGCAAGAGCCATCGCCGCATGGAGCGGACAACCGGAAGCGCTTTCCAGACCTGATGGAATAAAAAAAAAAGTCACGCGTGTTTCACTTTCCCTTTAATATGACCGAGAAAGTATCCAAAGGGGTTAAAGATTACAAGTAACAGTAAGAAGCTTCCATGCATTGGAGGTCTGTCCACGCGGGGGACTCTCTGATACTCATCTGTTATTTATATGGAATCGCGCTCTATAAATTCTCTGAAATACAGAGCTTGCGCCAGACTCACCTTGCTTCGCAGCGTAATACGGGCACTTGCTGATATCTCCCTTCCCATCATGCACCGGGAGGGTGCCGTCTTGCTCCTCCTCAGGAAGCGTGGCACCGATTTTATCCAACTCCTCGAATACCTGTAGGGAAGAGGAAAGCGCAGATCAACAAGCCAGAAAAGTACAGAAAAAGCCAAAGCGAAGGAAATATGTCTGCGTGGAAAGTCGGGGGTTAATCAGGAGAAGAGCGTCCAACATCTGTGGTTAGTTAGCATAGCATGGGAGAAACGCTCAGCCAGTCCGTGGCAACCACCAATGGCGGACGTGTAGAACATACAACCCCGAGACTTCCCTCTAGAGCAATACAAGGTCACAGGAGTCTCTGGGCGAAGACCTCCGTGAGCGTTACCTTCATATTAAACTGGAAGGCTCGGTTGGCCTCCTCCACAATGCCCTCCTTGGTCTCGGCGTCCACGTCCAGGGTGTTGAGCCGAGCTCTGTACAGCTGTTTGAACTGCTGGGCGTTGGTGACATTGTCAAACACGTAGAACTGCACCCCGTCTCCGTTGCTGGGGAGGTGCAGAGCCCTCTGGGCTACCTTCTTTAACACCTGGCCACCAGACAGGTCTCCCATATACCGCGTGTAAGCGTGGGCCACCAGCAGCTCGGGTCTGTGCTGTCCGAGGTGGCGGATGCGCTCCACGTAGGCCTTGGTGGCGTCGGAGCACCGGACGGTGTCCTCCCAGTCGTCCCCGAAGAAGTAGCAGAGATCTTTAATCAGAGCCTCCTTCCGGTGCAGCTCCTGCGGGAAGTACAGGGGTGCAATGGCGGGGTCCTCTTTATTACGGTCCAGCTCTTCCTCCATGGCCGAGTAGGTGAAGTACAGAGCAGCCGTGGCCAGCTACACATGGGAAACATACATGGTGAGCGTGGAGCGATTCAAATTAAACGCCTGTAACGAGGCTAATTACACTCAAAATGTTTAATATATATATATTTCTCCCCACGAAATAAAATGAATTAATAGGAGTCTCTATTAACCCTTTTCAATCTGATCATCCCCACTCCATGATGTTATCGTCATCCAATACGTGCCATCTGGGGTTAAACCATCAGGAGGTGAGGTACGTTTGTCAAGCACATAATTATTGCAAATATTCTGTCATCAAGTGACTGATGATCGTGGAATCAAAAGAACGGCTGCACCCAGGATGCCGGCTTTATTAATACACAGATAAATTATAGCCAATTATCAGTCGCCATGCCAGCTGGCAACTTAAACTGAAATTCTTGTTTTAGGCTATAATATACATAACAAACCTTAAAGAGCTCCCGCCTGATCCGACCCTTCAGGAAATCCTTAACGAACTTGGTGTTCTCTGCCTTCTCGTGCGACTCTTTCGTCCCTTCTTTCAGGAGCTCAGACAGATCTGTGGGTCTGGAGACAAACGGGTCACTTTGGATGACATCATAACAACGTTAAGCTATAAACCTCTCGGCACCAATCAAAATAAAATCCATGAAAACACTCAACGCTGCCCTCTGGGGGCCGTGCAGGCCAATAACGCACCCTGCTTGATCTATTGTCCTAAAAGGCATTGTTATCTACAATGTGAACACTCAGTCAGGGTGTTACCTACAAACGCTGCGCATGTACAGGAGAGATAAGACCTAAACCCAGAACACAGGCAACAACAATGACTTGCACGCTGCGGAATCAGAGGTCGGGGAGAACGCATTAAAAATGAATGCAGAAGAGGAAGCGCGCATTGGAACCGCAGACGCAAGCATTTCTGCCGCATGCTCGGGACACTGGCCAGAAACCCAGAACAACATGTTTTTAACGCCAAGTCTTGTAATTCAGAAAATCACTGCGAACATCTCAAAAAAAGGAAGTTAAAAAAATCTGATTTCCTTCTCTCTGCATCACGTTATCTGACTCAGAGCTGACTCAGCGCATAGCGACTTTTTACATATTAACTTTCAGCAATGAATTCCATACAAGAAACATTCCATAGACTGCGAATAGAAAGTCACGACGCTAATCATTCACAGACAGCGGGGCAGAAAGCTTACAATTAACTTAAGTGAGGGCATTAACGTGCAGGGGCAGGTAGAAGGGTGTCCTCGGCATAAAACAAGACCGGACACATCGCATGCGAGGAACGCTTCTTCCTGCCGTCACTTTCCATGTTTCTTTGTTCTATTAACTCTCTCTGTGCCATATACAGAATACTAGTCTTTCTTAGAGGTAGTGAGCACTCACTTGGAGTGGTTGTCCTGCTCGGCAGCTGAGTAGGGGCCATTCTCCTTCTTCTCATCATCTCTCGATCTATCGTAGGCAGACGCGGCTTCCATCTTTCAGACAATCTGCAAAGAAACAGGAACGTAGGGTTAAAGCAGACGAGTCGACTACACAAGACGCCGAGTGACAGACTGCTCGGGAGTTAATATAGGAAATCTCTCCCTCTTCCCAAGCACCGTCCGTCTCTCACAAACACAGCCTCGCTACATTAAGCGAGCACTCACTGCCGCCTCGCTTCTCAAACAATACTCTGCCTTTCTCTTTCGAGCGCCAGTCCCCTCTCGCACACAGCAGCTCGCTGCGTATGACCTCGTTCTCTTATCTGCCGAACATATCAGGTGTCCAGATCTGTCTAGAGAGCAGGTGAGCAGCAGCTGATGCAAGACAGTAACGTTCACCTGCCTGCAAACAGGACCCTGGCCGTGGCCGACGCGCTATCTGCCTTTGTTCCCCGGTGCAGGCATCAGTGATTTTGCCACATGAATAAAATCCACGGCCTCAGCTAATTAATTTAACCGTCCAATGAGATCAGGGGGATCAGCACAAACACAGGGGGAAACAAAGAGAGGGGGGGCACAAGAGGAAGGGGGTGAGGGCAGGTAAATACTAGGAGAAGGACAGGGATCACAATAAGGGGTACAGTGGGGCATAATGACTCCGTAGACACGACAGAAACAAACCAGTGTGCGGTCACACTCTGTCACAGCACTCCTGGCCGGGAGTAATGGGATTTGGCACTGCGCTGGAAAATGGGGAGGCAGGAGAGTGCCCTAAAATACACAGGGCCCTGAGGAAACTCTAGCAGGAAGCAATGACACGGCAGAGGGCAAGAAAAAGGATTGGGACAAAGCCAGAGAGACATCAGGGGTATCAGAGGGACACCGGTAGGGTAATTACTGGGGTGACATAGGGATCATAAACAAAAGAGAAAGGGTTGGATGAGGCTATACAGAGCAAAAAGAGAGGGGGTAAAATCCGAGGAGATGGGGTAATAACGGAGGGACACTGAATGAAGAAAAGGGGCAGACAGGGTAACAATGGGTTAAGGGGTAACACAAAGGGTCACTGAATAAAGGCTCTAGGCAGGGTTGCCTGGGGGGGGGCATTTTCTCCGGGGCAGCAGAGCCCCCCAGTATATGAGGCAGATACCTACACCGACTCCACGGTCCGAGCTGCTGCTGGTAAACAGATTCGCACCGGAACTGAGAGCTTCACACAGCTGCCTAAACTCGCCTGCCTCACAGGAACTGACGCAGCACATCTGCAGAACCTCTAGCTGCCATAAACAGGAAGTTCCTTGTTACCATGGTAACCAGCAGCAGCAGCCGCCAGGAAGAAAACCTCGGGACCAACAGGGGGATGAGCCCGTGCTTGTTGTTTTCACAAGAAGCTTTATTGACAACAATAAGCCGCACAAAGTAGCAGACGTGTACAAGACAGGCCTCAATTATCGTTCATGAGGAAGATGTTCAAGATTGTGGCTTATAGGCCACTTAAACTGAGCATGCGCAGTAAAATGAATTTGCCCAAACTGGAATATAGAATCAGAACATTTGACTGGCCAGAGTGGGTCACTTTTGTATTTGGGGTGTGGTTATAGGTGTGGTTGGGGGCGGGGCTACTTGTGTAACTGAGTGAGGCATTTAGAAGGAGAATAAATATACCACCTTAGAGAAGGAAGCGAGGACTACTGAGGGTCAGACTCTCTCCTCCCCTGATGCCCCTCTCCTAGGAGGTCAGAATGTTTGCTGGGTATGAGGGGATTGCAGGGTTCTACAGCCCTAAAAGCCCCGATAATGTGTATAGAAACAGCAGGAAATAAATTAAACGGGGTAAATAAACCCATTCAGTTTGTCTCATCACTCTCAGACCATTAAAGGGTTCTCCTTTTTGGTTTCCCTCGCTCCCCTTTTGCTCTTCTCCATTTTTTTCTCTCCTTTCACTCATTCGTCTCATCTTTTTCTTCCCTCTCCTTTTTCTCTTGTTCACTCCCCATTTCTCTTCACTTGTCTCTCTGTTCTTCTTTATTCTCTTTTTGCCCCTTCCTCTATTTTCACTCGTCTCACTTTTCTTTATTCTCTTTCATCTCCTCTGTTTCTCTGTACCAAACATTTAGATGTCCCATACTTATAGCCACACCCCTTATTATGTCCCAGCCACACCCCCAAGCACAACCTCTCAAATAGTGTCCAGCAAACCACTTGGCAAAGGGTAACGCCCCTAGTCCACTGTGTGGACTGTCTCTGTGAAATCAGGACTGTTGGCAACTATGTAACTCTTGTACAAAACTGTTAAAGCTGGGGCCTTATAGCAGCCAACCAGATGTAAGGCAGCGTTTCAGGGCTTTGTCTACTGTGCTGATTGGCTGCCTCTTGGCATGTGATCCCTCTGCTGTGTGTTCTGGGACTTGTAGTTTAAAAAACTACAAGCCCCAGAATCCATTCACTGTTATAGACGTCCTGCTGTCCGTCTGCACTTCTGCAAGGTAGGGACCGATGGACTTTACCCCCATATAATGCAAGGCTTCCTCTATAGACTTTCATTACTCAGAGAGTCCAGCGGGGTGATTAAGACGTAGGCATTCCACTGTTTACCACAGGCAGTATGATAAGGAGTTAGGGAGTTTAGTAGGTCGGGGGTCAGATAACAGAGCGAGAATCATACAAACGGCTGATATGCAGCTGCCTGAAAACTTTATATTATGGGGCAAAAACTACAACTGGGGTAAAAACTTTAGAAACTTATTTTTAATCTGACTAGGAATAAAAAACAAAACGGTGAGCGATCCCTATTAATTTGAATAATTAGTTGGTGATGCAGGTGTGATGGCTTCAGGTGGGGTTGTCATAAAACAGCTGGTTAATATTTTTAACTCTATGATGTTAAATGAGACTTGCTGCGAGTCGTTAGAACGCGGTCATAAATAGGGACTGCAGTTCCGTTACAGGACAGTAGAGGGAGCCCTCTCCCCGTATGTAATAAAGTAGGATAGTAGTGATGGCTACAGGTGGGATGGCTGGCTCTTAACACAAAAAACACAGCCATGTTATTAGTCGCAGAGGGACAGTGTTGACCGTTCTTTATATACCCTGTCGGTATGGACCGGGGGGGGGGGTAATTCTGGGGACAGATACGTGATATGAGGGGAACTTGTGGTTGGCCGTGTAGCTATGGTGAGCGTCCGCCGACCGCGCTGGTGGAATTGACCAAGCTTTAGCTACCAAAGTCTCGCGCTGATCTTGCATGTTGGACTTCAGATATTTAAGGATTGTGGGGGTTTCTCCTTAAATCACTTGGATAGGGTATCGGTGCCCAGGCAGAGTAGGTAGAAGGCTTCTGCATGGACAAGGACACTGATTATCTGGTGCAGATGATGCGTTACAGAATTGAGAGGGTGGTAGGTAGGTGGAACAGCCTCCCAGCAGAAGTGGTAGAGGGTAATACAGTGAGGGTATTAAACATGCATGGGATAGACATACGGCTCCTGAATCTAAGACGAGACCGACGACTGATTAAGGTTTGAGTCTTTACAGCGGGAGACACGGGGAGACTAGACGGGGGCCGGATGGGGCCGATGTGAAGGCGGGTTCCAGGTTTCTATGAACAAACAGCGCTCTGGTTATGTAATCGCCCTTTCGCCGCGTTCTTCTGTCGGGGAAGGTCTGGTTAATCCTGTGTGACGAGTTTGTTCGGTTCGTATTTTTACCGATTTCTTCTGGTTTCTCATAATGATGCAGCAGAAAAGTCTGTTTACACCGGGGGGGGGGGTTGGGGGGGGTGACAGCATGCGCTGCAGCTTCTTCCACCAGAGATGAAAAATTATTATTATAAAGCACCATCATGTTCTGTAGCGCTGTACAATGGCCGGAACGGCAGCTGCTTGGACTTTGAGGTCTTCTTCAGTCCTGCAGCTACCGGCGGGGGGCTTCTCATACCGGTTACTCACCCCGGGGTCCCTATAATAGGGGGCATCTCATACCGGTTACCTCGCCCGGGGGGGGCATCTCGGTAATGGGGGGGGGACTCGGTAACGTATTTTAGAATGTGGAAGCCGTCATGGCAAAAGAAAGGAACTCTGCACCTCCTGAACTTTTGCCCCCCAGTGACCCCAAACACCCCGTGTGCCCACCTTTGGTGGAATTTGAGTCCCGGGGGGGGGGCATTGGGGTTTGTCGAGCGATGCTTGACGTTTTGACCAAGACACCGGGTTTAATACCCGCCTCCCACCGGTCTCCGTTACTTTGTCTCAAATGTTTATTTTTAACAAATACGTTCTTTTTCCGACCCAAATTGAGCCCCCGGCGCCAAGATAGACAAGACTGACGATCCAGGGGCAATAAGGGGTCTACGAGCCAAACCCATGAGAGAAGAGGACACAGCGAGCCCCCGGCTGTTTGATCAGAAGCCGTGTGATGCCTCCTTAGGCTCGTTTTTTATCAATGAAGTCGTTGTTTCTTGTTGTTGCCGGGAGACGGGGGGAGTGGGGGGGTTGCGGAGCGTCTCTCGGCTCTGATACAATGTGTCGCTGGAACGAGGCCGGGAGACGGGGGGGGGGGGAGTGGGGGGGTTGCGGAGCGTCTCTCGGCTCTGATGCAATGTGTCGCTGGAACGAGACCGGAACCCGGGGGCAGAATGTAACAAAAACACAAAATAAAAAATAACAGAGCGTATCGAAGCCCCCCGGACCCCTCGCATCGGTGGCCCCCGCGTGGGGCTGGAAAAAGGGGACGCGCTCTGCCATTGGCTGAGAACCACAGGGGGGCTCAGGGAAGTGCTTCAGGAACATAATTGTCCAAATCAACCCTCATCCAGTCCTGCCAGGGCCAATGTATAGATGGAGCATGGAAAGGCTCCAGCCAGGGTGTAAGTGCCACCCCGATACCCTGTCATTGAGACATCTTGAGCAGCACATGCTAAAAACATATGCATTTGGAGTAGGATTGATACGGGAGTTGGCCATGGGGGTCTCCGGCCCCTATGCTGACCCTTGCCTGGCACCATAGGGGCCGGGGCAATGTGACCTGGCTGAAAGCCCCCGAGACACATGAGTAGCCCCGGGGCTGGTGCCCGCTTGCTCTGAGTGCTTGCTCTGTTTGCTCTGCTGAGTCACGGTGAGCGAGTCGGCTAAAACTCAGAGAGCGAGGAGGAGGCAGCTCTATAAATCGTCTCACCCCCGCTGTGTGTTATTCACAGAGCCCCCGCCTCGCACCGACTGCACCGACAGCAGCTCTCCGCGCCCCGGCACCATGAAGAGGATTATCGCAGTGTTTGGAGCCAGCGGTGAGTGGACGGCTGGGGGGGGGGGTTTGGGGGTCCCGAGGAACTGAGGACGGGCTCCAAACGGACTGTAAAGACTCAAACCTTAATCAGTCGTTGGTCTCGTCTTAGATTCAGGAGCCGTATGTCTATCCCATGCATGTTTAATCCCCTCGCTGTATTACCCTCTACCACCTCTGCTGGGAGGCTGTTCCACTTATCCACCTCCCTTCTTAAATCTGGTTTGTATTCCGGTTAAGCACACAAACACACGTGAGGTTCTTCGTGTTTCGGACTTTGCTCCCGAGTTTCCAGCTCATGCAGGAGACTTGGCTGTCTGAGGGAAGGGAGAGTCGGCGACGCCATCCCTTTTATTGCATTATTATTTATTAAAAAGAAACTTCAACCATTTTTTTTTATTCCAAGAATCAGATTAAAAATCTATTTTCCAAAATACCGTTTCTTTTTTGCCCCATAATATAATGTTTTCAGGGTTTTCTGCCGTTTGGGGGCTTTCTTCCGGCAGTAAAGAAAATGTCCGTCTTTGATACGGAAATTGGGGTTAAAGATCTGATTTAAAGTCACTTTTTATCCACAGATGATTTTTAGCATTTTGGGGAATTTGGATTTAAAATCTCATCTCATTTAAGGGTCCGTCCTGGGTGAAAGGGGGGCTTTAATGTTTGAAGGTCGGGGCAGCCGGATGTTTTTGAAGGTTCAGCCTTTAGCCGGATCATGAGAATGAGAGTTCAGGAGCCCCGGAGAGAGTTTCATTCACCTCTTCGGTCTCTTCTTCTCCATGATCTCACCGTTGGTCTTCTCCTCGCAGGGGCTCAGGGAGGCTCGGTAGCGAAAGCTCTCCTGGAGGACGGCACCTTCGCCGTCAGGGCCGTGACCCGCGACCCCAGCAAGCCGGCGGCCCTGAAGCTGAAAGAGGCCGGGGCGGAGGTGGTGGCTGCCGACCTGGATGATAAGCGGAGTCTGGAGGCCGCCCTCAGCGGGGTCTACGGAGCCTTCGTGGTCACCAACTTCTGGGAGCATTTCAGTGTCGCGAAGGAGATCGCGCAGGTAACGACCGGGATCTGCATACGGTTTACTTCACCGTTATTTACGTATAACACCTTCTATGGGACTTCTCGAGGCATTGCACATTATTTAGAGCATGCCTCCCAACTATCCTGCTTTGCGCGGGACAGTCCTGATTTCGCCACTCCATCCTGTTGTGGGACAGCAGGATTCTGGACCACAATCTCTCGATCTCGATTCTCTGGGGGGTAGAAGTTGGGAGGCTCACGTAGACGGTTTGGGGGTCTCCATTCTTGTCCTGCCAGTCATGGGATACTCGAGTCCTGATTGGGGGGGCAGAACCTTTTTCAGAGATGTCTTTTCTTTCAGGGAAAGCTGATCGCTGACCTGTCGAAGAGTCTGGGCCTGAAACACGTGGTCTTCAGCGGCTTGGAGAACGTCAAGAAACTGACCGGGGGCAAACTGGAGGTTCTTCACTTCGATGGCAAAGGCGAGGTGGAGGAGTACTTCCGAGCCATCGGGGTCCCAATGACCAGCGTGCGACTTCCCAGCTACTACGAGAACCTGCTGACCTTCTTCAGGCCTCAAAAGTCGCAGGACGGGAAGACCTACAGTCTGAGTAAGAAATACCGGCCGAGTCCCGTCTGTTGTGTGTTTGATGTGACGGCCGTTTCCATAAATCCGTCTGTCGTGCCAACAATGTCGCCTTTTGATTGGCTGACGAATTATATTAACCGCAGGCCTCCCGGTGGGCGACGTTCCGTTTGATGGATTTTCCGTGGCCGATCTTGGTCACGTGGTGGTCAGCATCCTGAAGTCTCCATCAGAATACGCGGGGAAGGACATCGGTCTTAGCGCGGAGAAGCTCACGGCGGAGCAATACGCAGCCATCCTGTCCAAAGTCACGGGCAAGACCATCAAAGACGCCAAAGTGAGTGCCGTGTGATCCGGGGCCCCTCGCTGCCTTCGTTGTTGTTCTCCTTCCAGAATGCTCTAAACCCTTTCTCTTCTGGTCTCCAGGTTTCTCCCGATGCGTACGAGAAGCTGGGATTCCCGGGAGCCGCAGAGCTGGCCAACATGTTCCGCTTCTACATGATGAGGCCCGACCGGGACGTGGAGCTCACGCTCAAACTCAACCCCAAAGCCAAGAAGTTCCAGCAATGGTTGGAGGAGAACAAGGACGCCTTTAAGGACTTGTAATCAAAATAAGGAAATGCAGACCTTTTTTTAATCACGTGCCATCAGCGCCATGACATCGACTTCGAACCCGGAATCCTAACAATCTAACTCTACAGAAAACACAACGTTCCGCGTAACGAGCGATGATGTCATTAATGGCTTTCTTCTGTTTTGTGTTTGTAATAAACAGAATATTCTACTGTTTATGGTTTATTTGTTTTAATCGTCCAGGCTGCACTCGGGCATGAAAATCAAAAGTCTAACCCCCCCCGGTCCGTATTTAACGGCATCCAATAGGCTGTGGGGAGCGGATTCCGCATCTTTACGGCTCTTACTGTAAAGAACCCTTTTCCACTCCTTTAGGTGAAAATTATCTGAATGGACGGCCTCTTATGCTTTGCAGAGTGCTATTGATAAAAGAGTCGTCAGAGATCGGCCCCATCCGGCCCCCGTCTAGTCGCCCGTTTCTCCTGCTGTAGAGACTCAAACCTTAATCAGTCGTTGGTCTCGTCTTAGATTCAGGAGCCGTATGTCTATCCCATGCATGTTTAATACCCTCACTGTATTACCCTCTACCACCTCTGCTGGGAGGCTGTTCCATTTATCTACCACCCTCAGTAAACTTCCATTACATCTCAGCATCTGACCCTCTAGATTATGGCCTCTAATCTAACATTTCTCCTCCTCTGAAATAAATTTCCCTCCTGTACCTCCTCGGGTCGCTAGATGGGGCTGTCTGATTCCTACCTTGATCGCGATAATAAACTTTTTCTTTTGCTTCTACTTTATAAAAGTTTTTCTTTTTCACATTTTGCGGCACATTTTTCCTTTTATTTTTCGGAGATATACACCGGTTAACCCCTCGTTCGAAGTCTTCCTCTATCAATTGCTTTAGCTTCTTTTTCCGTGCTTCTCGTGCCCGATCCCAGTGAAGACACAAAAAAGGATTATTTTCACGTCCTCTCTTTTAGACATATGTCCGGGGTCTCCGGCTGCGATGTCCGGGGTCTCCGGCTGCGATGTCCGGGGTCTCCGGCTGCGATGTCCGGGGTCTCAGGCTGCGATGTCCGGGGTCTCAGGCTGCGATGTCCGGGGTCTCCGGCTGCGATGTCCGGGGTCTCCGGCTGCGATGTCCGGGGTCTCCGGCTGCGATGTCCGGGGTCTCCGGCTGCGATGTCCGGGGTCTCGGGCTGCGATGTCCGGGGTCTCGGGCTGCGATGTCCGGGGTCTCGGGCTGCGATGTCCGGGGTCTCCGGCTGCGATGTGCGGGGTCTCCGGCTGCGATGTCCGGGGTCTCAGGCTGCGATGTCCGGGGTCTCCGGCTGCGATGTGCGGGGTCTCCGGCTGCGATGTGCGGGGTCTTTGGCTGCGATATCCGGGGTCTCCGGCTGCGATGTCCGGGGTCTCCGGCTGCGATGTCCGGAGTCTCCGGCTGCGATGTCCGGGGTCTCCGGCTGCGATGTCCGGGGTCTCCGGCTGCGATGTCCGGGGTCTCCGGCTGCGATGTCCGGGGTCTCAGGCTGCGATGTCCGGGGTCTCCGGCTGCGATGTCCGGGGTCTCCGGCTGCGATGTCCGGGGTCTCTAAAAGCAAGCTCTGGAGGGTATAAGACGGATCGGAGAGACTTCTCTCCCCACAGAGCTTCTTTGGCCAAAAGACTAGGAGGGTCATAACTGTTCTCAGACAAGGCTTCCCAAAAATGGCGCTCGGACTCGGTTCTCTGTGTCATGGATCCAAAGAGAGACTCGGGGTTAAATGAGGACACTCGTAGTGAGTGTGAGTTGACACTGACACGCTCCAACACACTCAGCTGGCACATGGCCGCTTCTCTAAATTGGTTCCCGTTGATTTCCTCCGAGGCTGGCAATCGTTTCATCCGCTGACTCACAACCACGAAGCCAAAAAAGAGGAGGGAATCACCAAAAAAAGAGGAGGAAAGCCGGGCGCCGTCCTATATAAGCAGCTCGTCTCCAGCGTGCGCGATACTCCAAGGGTCTGCACCTCGCACGGAACCGACGCGCCTCTAGGACCTCTCATCATCATCATGAAGAAGATCATCACGGTGTTTGGATCCACAGGTGAGACAATGGCTGGTGGGATTGTCCTCATGTAGATGGAACCGGTGGACTGGCCCCGGGGGGCCAAATGCCCAGTGGCACGGTGGGAAAGGGGGGAGCTCCGTGTATATTGGTGGGAGAGCTTGTGGCGGGTTTCAAGCCGGGGACGGGGTGTATCTGTTGGTGGATTTAAATCATCATCCGTTCCTACAAGTTTAAACGGAATCACCAGCCTTGTACGTTCGGATGCATCGAATCCGATAACAGCCATTTAGGATGCAAGGGTTAATTTATTTAATTATTACTATTTTTGGATTTTATTTATTTTTTCGGGGGGAAAATAAAGAAACAAGAAATATTTCGATATAACGCGTGAAGTTTTTTTAGGGCATTTTTTTTGTTCACGGACGTCATTTCTGTAACACGTCGCAAATGAGACAAATCTGTCCCAAAATGCTTAAAAATGATTGCAAACTCGGGATATTTGATTGACATCTTTACACGCAACCCCCGACATCTTCCAATCATCCTCGATGTCGTCAGAGCCTCTCTGTTCAGTAACATTTCTGGTCATTCATGTTTTTTATATCAAATGCCGACTCCGGTCCTTCTCAGAGAAGATCATCTCCAGCCCCCTGTCCACCATCCCCACCACAAACCCCCCTACGCTGGGTAACTCACCCGGGTCCCACGATACGAGAAACCCTCCTCCAGAACTCAACAATACGTAGCTAATGTGGGGAAATTATTTAAATCTTACAGTTCAGTTTACTTTACTGAGAGGGTGGTGGATACGTGGAACGGCCTCCCAGCAGAGGTGGTAGAGGGTAATACAGTGAGGGGGATTAAACATGTATGGGATAGACATACGGCTCCTGAATCTAAGACGAGACCGACGACTGGTTAAGGTTTGAGGCTTTATCGTCGCGTTCTCTGCTCCTACGAGGTCCTCCGTACTCCTGGGAACTTTGTCTGCGTTTCCCTGGATGCTCTCCAGCAGTTATTGTGTTAATGTTTAGTCAGCCCGGCCCGGGTATAATCAGTTCTCTCTCCTTTATCCATCGCAGGCGTCTCTCCGGCACGAATCCCTAGACAAACAATCCATTATTTGCGTTCCGTGTCGCGGTTGGCGATATATTACGAAGGATTATCGTTTATTTAAAGGAACGACAAAGCCTCCAAAACAATGAAATCTCTAATCATAGAGGCGGAGGGAATCCTGGGAAAATAAATATCCTCCTCGCTCCACCAATCTGCCCATCCCCTCCACACAACGGGGGTCAAAAGTACACGAAAGGCAAAAAATAAACACCCGATTCTGAAACGTTCGGGTCGCCTGTGATTGTCCACCATGGCCAGGGATGGACAAAGCGGTGTCCAATGGCAAGGTTTGTGAAGGCCCATAGAACATCATTAAATTGCCCAATAAATGCCCACCGTGAGTAATAATGGTGCCGACCCCTGACCATGGCCACGCTCTATTGCCCGCCGTCATTAGTTGTCACTTCCCATTTGTGTTCGGAATCTGCTGATGTTCTGTCTATAAAATGTATCCTAGACTGGTCTTCTTCTTGAACCTCAGAACCTCAACCTTGGTCTCCTCCTCGCAGGGGCTCAGGGAGGCTCGGTAGCGAAAGCTCTCCTGGAGGACGGCACCTTCGCCGTCAGGGCCGTGACCCGCGACACCAGCAAGCCGGCGGCCCTGAAGCTGAAAGAGGCCGGAGCGGAGGTGGTGGCTGCCGACCTGGATGATAAGCGGAGTCTGGAGGCCGCCCTGACCGGTGCATATGGTGCTTTTGTGGTCACCACCCATGGATGGGAGGATTCCAGTAAGGAAAAGGAAATAATACAGGTATCTTACATCGCAAACATGGATGGCCTTCAGGAGGTCAAAAAGTTCTCCCGGTCTTGGATAGGGTTGGCATGGCCGCCAGATGAGCCCCAATTCCTTAATGCACTTCGTTCCATCAACGTGGGTATTAAAGAGTTTTTGTGGGTCACAGTTAATGTCCTAGATCCCTCCATATCTCATAAAGATCACGTTGGGTGAAGAAGCCCAAGATCAGTCCCTTTTTTTAGGGGGGAACCTCTTAAATATCTTGTTCTCTTCGTCATCAGTCTTGCTGGAAGGACCAACATCGCTCAGTCCAATTTTCCTAGATATCTTATTTATTTATTTTTTAGGGAAAAGCGGTTGCAGATCTAGCAAAAAGTCTGGGTCTGAAACACGTGATCTTCAGTGGTTTGGAGAACGTCAAGAAATTGACCGGGGGAAAGCTGGAAGTTCATCACTTCGACGGCAAAGGCGAGGTGGAGGAGTACTTTCGAGCCGTCGGGGTCCCAACGACCAGCGTCAGGCTTCCCTACTACTACGAGAACCTGCTGACCATCTTCAAGAAGCACACATCGAAGGACGGGAAGGTCTACGATTTGAGTAAGAGCTCATGGTCAACCTATAAAGGTCATTCTTGTGAGATATTTACCCCGAGCTGTCACGGCATTATTTTTTGGGGTAAAAATGTGTACAAGTGGCAAATATCTTGATTAATTGTAACTATTCATTGGTTAGATGTCTTAAAACTTGACTTAGGTCTTCGTGGACCAATTGGGAGAGGCCAGCTGTGGCCGATAGACGAATGATTGCTACTGAAGGTTTGCAGCTGATTTATAAAGCGTTCCATTCCAGGACTCCCAGTAGGAGATGTCTTGTTGGACGGGATGTCCGTGGAGGACCTGGGCCACGTCGTGGTCAGCATCCTTAAGTCCCCATCGGAGTATATAGGAAAAGATATCGGGCTCAGTGCAGAGAAGCTAAAGGTGGAGCAATACGCAGAGATCATGTCCAAAGTCACCGGCAAGACCATCAAAGACGCTAAGGTGAGTTACCTGTGAGGTGGCAAGTGTGGGGAACGAGTATCCTTGTCTCTGTGGCCTAAAAGTCCTGGCCCTACAAAGGCTACGATGGCTGACTGGCCATGATGGAAGCTGGACAGGAGCTCCAGGAACCTTGGCTTGGTAGTACATTGCTGCGCTCTTTGGTTTGGAATCTTATAGGGATGAGAATCATGTCTAGCGTCACGGCCGTTACTAAGTGGAAACGTTTACCGGTATAAAGTATCCTCTGAGTAGGTTGATTCGTTAAAGATTCTCTGTGAGGAGATACCAGAGAACGTTTTATCCCAGAACTTGCTTGTCCCGTTGTCCAGATTTCCCCGGAGGACTACGAGAAACACGGAGGAGCGAAAACCTTGGCCAACATGTTCCGATTTTACATGATGAGACCCGTCCGGGACGTGGAGCTCACGCTCAAACTCAACCCCAAAGCCAAGAAGTTCCGCCATTGGTTGGAGGAGAACAAGGAAGCCTTTAAGGACTTGTAACCCAAGTCAAGAAACCACGCGGCTTTTCCCCCGATCCTCTTTTATGCTCCTCACGCAAAGAATATTAAACTGCATAAAAAAAATAAAGGAATCATCAATATTCTGCATTTTTACTCCTAACGGCTACAGATTCAGCTATTATTAGTATAGTTGCTGTTATTTTCTCATTTTTTTCCCCAATAAACTTTTCCCTGCTCAAACACCACACTGGGCTGATGCTTTATGGCAAAAAAAATATCTGTGCAGTGATGTCACCATCAGGGGAAGCGGAATGTAAAAAAATAGTCCAAAAATAATAAAAAAATAAATAAAATAAAGTTATTACTATTAAGAGCAGAAATCACGACATGGAATCGAGCATTTCAAAAAATTAATGGTTTGATGGCGTAAATTGGGGTATGAACTGCGATCCTGCGTTCCGAACCAGCCAAGGGGCGCAGAAGGGGTTAACTGCGAGAAGAGACTTTTTTCTTGGTTTTTTTAATCCCTATAAAAATAATTAATTCACGCCCTACTTTTTAAACTTTTCTTAACTCCAATATAAATAAAGTGCCCAGAGGGCCAAACGGCAAAATATTCTCCTAATGCCTGATTATAAAAGCTGTTTGTTTAACCCATTATTCCCTGGCTTGGGAGCGCCAACAATATTCCCGTACAGGGGGGAGCGGGGCATCCTTTTAACGCTTTATTAACTTACCCCCCCCAAAAAAAAAACAACCCAAAACGAGTCAATTATTATTATTAAATTATTTTTATTAATTATTATATTTTATATATATAGCTCTAACTATCCCCGCAGCGCTTCTTACAGTCCCTTCATTCAAAGGGAACTGACAGACCAAGACGAACCCGATACATTAGGTACAGAGGACTCGGCTCGTGAGCTTACAATCTAGAGTAATGGTCATCCTATACATTCATACAATCAGGAATAAATGAGTGATTGTGAGCGTGTGTGAGTGATTTTGAGTGTGTGTGTATGAGTGATTGCGAGCGTGTGTGATTTTGAGTGTATGTGTAACTGTGAGTGATTGCGAGTGTGTGTGAGTGATTTTGAGTGTGTGTGTATGAGTGATTGCGAGCGTGTGTGAGTGTGTGATTTTGAGTGTATGTGTAAGTGTGAGTGATTGGGAGTGTGCGTGAGTGTGTGTGATTTTGAGTGTGTGTGTATGAGTGATTGTGAGCATGTGTGAGTGTGTGGGATTTTGAGTGTATGTGTGTTGCCCTCTCTTCATGACGGACGGCTGGGCTTGTTGAGATTGTGGCAGCCGAGGCTCATGGCTCGGAGTTTGGGGCCGCGTCCTCTCGTTATTATCGGCATTTTGTGTCCGACCGGTTCCGTGGGTTTGGGGGGGAATGTGGCTTTCAGGAGAAAGGGACTTGGAGGATCTCGCTGGTGATGCGCGACGCGGCTTCGCCGAGCTCCTCGCCCAATCCCCACCCTTTGCCGGCCGTCATTTCTTTTCTGCTGACTCACAGTGAACGAGTCCCGACGCAGCCGTATAAGACGAGCCCCTCTCTGCCTGGTCTCCACAGTCTCTGCCTCGCGCTCAACAGGTCGTTCTATCCGTACAGCCATGAAGAAAATTATCACGGTGTTTGGGGCCACAGGTGAGTAAAGGGTTAAGGGGCAGTCTAGAGGAAACCCCTCCATATTCTCCTCTGATTTAATGATATCTGAGCATTCCGATTGGTGCTTTTCTCCCGGTAAAATAAAAATTGTGTCCCGAGGGTGCAGCCGGAGTTACTGCCATTTTTTTAAACTTTACCGAGAGGGTGGTGGATAAGTGGCACAGCCTCAAAGCAGAAGTGGTAGAGGGTAATACAGTGAGGGTATTAAACATGCATGGGATAGACATACGGCTCCTGAATCTAAGACGAGACCAACGACTGATTAAGGTTTGAGTCGTTACAGCAGGAGAAACGAGCGACTAGACAGGGGCCGGATGGGGGCCGATCTTCCGGCGGGTTCTGGGTTTTTAAGGGGTTTTAACATATAAACTGTAAATTAAAGGAGTAGTTTTGCTCATTTCATGCATGTATGGGCTCGTTTGTTTGATTTGGCGCTTTGTGTGCTGAGGGTGCAGCCGGCGTTGTTGCCATTTAAAGCGATATTAACCTCTAAGCCATAAATTAAAGGGACCGGGACATCCGTTACCTGTAATTCTCCTTTTTTCTGCCATTTCCTTTCCAGGAGAATCTCCCCGGTTATTTCTCTGATTGTTTCTCTCTCTCTCTTTCAGGGGCTCAGGGAGGCTCGGTAGCGAAAGCTCTCCTGGAGGACGGCACCTTCGCCGTCAGGGCCGTGACCCGCGACACCAGCAAGCCGGCGGCCCTGAAGCTGAAAGAGGCCGGGGCGGGGGTGGTGGCTGCCGACCTGGAGGACAAGAAGAGCCTGGAGGCCGCCCTGACCGGAGCCTACGGAGCCTTCGTGGTCACCAACTTCTGGGAGCATTTCAGCAAGGAAAAGGAAATCACGCAGGTAAAAGCATGGACCTGGACCTTTCCTTGGTGGAAATTTTTGGTGGCATTTTTGGTCTTTTTGGTGGCATTTTTGGTCTTTTCGGTGGTATTTTTTCACATAATGGTTTTCGGAAGGTTCCAAATATAAAAAATTCCACTTCTACCACCAACAAATGTCCTTATTCGGTTAGTTTCTATCACCTTTAGACCTGAAGACGTCCAAACTCCTGTATAGGGTCTTCTCAATTCTTGGTAGAACCTGAAAGGAGAGGCTTCCATTTTCAATGAGGTCTTTTTTAAAAAAAAAAATGTAATATTTTTTCAGGGAAAAGTGATCGCAGATCTCTCCAAAAGCCTAGGAGTGAAGCACGTGGTCTACAGCGGCTTGGAAAACGTCAAGAAACTGACCGGGGGCAAACTGGAGGTTCTTCACTTTGATGGCAAAGGCGAGGTGGAGGAATACTTCCGAGCCATCGGGGTCCCAATGACCAGCGTGAGGCTAGCTTTCTACTACGAGAACCTGCTGACCTTCTTCAGGCCTCAAAAGTCGCAGGACGGAAAGACCTACGCTTTGAGTAAGGATTTAGTGATCTGTCATTCTACGTGTCCGGCGTCCTGACCCGGTCCTCAAAACTTTTAGGTTTCTATCATCGGATCACCAAGCTGGGTTGACCTGGTCACACGGGTCATAGCCAATATTGGGATTATTCAAGGTTCATGGGTCACGGCCAAAGTGTTTCAGAAGCTTAGTCTTCCAAATTCTGAAGACCTTGATTAATGTAGAAGAGCTAGAACATTCTAAAGGCTAAAGCTTCAGAAGCTACACTGTGTTGAAGTATATGTTCCCCAATTTGGAAGGTTCAGATATCTTCTGCACATCTAAAAGTATGTTAATTCTAGGTCTCCCGGCGGGTGATGTCCCATTGGACGGGATATCGGTGACGGATCTGGGTCCAGTGGTGGTCAGCATCCTCAAGTCCCCGTCGGAATACATAGGGAAAGATATCGGACTCAGCACAGACAAGCTAACAGTGGAGCAATACGCAGCCATCCTGTCCAAGGTTATCGGCAAGACCATCAAAGATGCTAAGGTGCGTTATCTGTGATAAGTCCCTCAACTCTCAGACCGATCTCAGCACTGAAATCATAACCTTCAAGGTCCAACATTAGGTTTACCAAAATCTGGCCATCATTAGATCTTTGTGTCTTACGCATAGAATTATTCCAAGCCTTCTAAGCACGTCAACCCGTTCCTTCACACTGACCGCGTTTGTCTCACATCCAGGTTTCTCCCGACGCCTATGAGAAATTCGAATTTGCAGGCGTGAAGGAAATGGCCGACATGTTCCGGTTCTACATGATGAGACCCGACCGGGACGTGGAGCTCACGCTCAAACTCAACCCCAAAGCAAAAAGGTTCCAGCAATGGTTGGAGGAGAACAAGGACGCCTTGAAGGACTTGTAATCGGTATAACATAATCGCTCAGAACTTTTTTTATACTTTTTCGGTCATTGGAATCGTTTTGCGGACACTAAACCCCAAAATTCTAACTTTTATATGTTTTATATAATAAACAGAAGGTTCTGACTCTTGGGCGTCAAATTTCATTGCAATTATTCAGTCTGGAATCTATATGGGCAGCCGATTACAATGCACTTCCGTAATTAACGGCTCTTTTTTGTGAATAACTCCCTCGCTCTGTGCTGCCCCCTATAGATACGACTTAAAACTGCTGAATTCCCAACAAACCACGTCTTACAGGTGTGTTAAAACGTTACCAATAAGCTGCATTAATGTATATTTTTTTAGACTCTCAAAAAAAAAACGAAACACGAGCTGAAGACATTTCAGATAAATTGACATTTTATTGGTGTTCCTAATAAATAATATATTCTGACAGAATAGGGAACTTTATAATCACAAGATTCCTTTGGCAGAGGACAAAGTCACAACTGGCTCAGACAAGAGAAGGATTTGTGTTTTTTTTGTCCACCAGGATATAATTTTAATAAGTAATCAGAAGATTTTAGGACAGGGTTACCCCAAACCGCCCCGATGCTTCGCCAAAAGCCTCATCGGCCCAATCCGGAATTCTTGTGGACCTGAGATCAAGGTTTCAGGCTTTAGAAAAACGACACAGAACTCCACTGAGTCCGACGAGGGCGATGCGTTATCATCCGGCAGCGTGGAGGGGTAGCGCCAACGCAAGAGAAGGAAAGGGGGCGGGTCCTATTATTACAAAATGGAGCCCTACGTGCCAGATTCCCTCTTACTATAAATACAAAAAAAAAAAACATTTTCTGAAATGCTACATTAAATGTAAACGCTACATACCGGCAAAATAAAAAAAAACTCATGGCAAATTCCTTTTAATCAGAAATGCGTAGGACGGAGTTGAGCAAAATCATTCAACGAAAAATGTATAACCGCTGAGGATCATGGGAACTGTAGTTCATTATCAGCTGAAAACTCAGGGCAGAGGAATAAAAAATTAAAAAAAAAAAAACAACTTTATTGACAAACATCCAATCAAGCGGAAACTCTATAGATGGTATTTCTGCCGCGTGTAATGCGTTAATTTAAGCAGATGTAATTGCACAAAGAACCAATGAGAACTTAGTATCTTGTTAAAAGACTGCAAGTCTATTAAATCCATCTTTATCTACTCCTCCTCTTGTGGATATTAATATTAATTACACTAGGATTCAAACCTTACGAGAATTATACAGTCCTGAGAAAATTAATTACTAGCTATGGTTAAAATATATATTTAATTTGATTAAAGATGATTAAAGTGGTTCATTTTATCTTAATCTGCGAGATTGTTTTACGTTCCGGGGTAACAGCAACTCTTTGCATGTAGAGATGTAATATTAAGCTACCTGATGAAGTTCAATAAAGACCGAGATCCCCTCCTGGTGCAGCAAAATGGAACATTCCAAACGTGATGAGAAAGGAGGAAGGATCAAGGCAGCAGCATAGGCCAATCAGAACGTTCCTTGTGCAGGCAGACGCACCAATAGGGGTTGAGGGGACGACCATGCATCGTGGAGACATTGGACTGCCACATACCAGTACTGGTGTCAAACAAAGCCATGCATTGGATAATATCTTTAACCCCTCGTGCCGGGGTTTCGGATCCAAATTTAGGAAATCCAGCCCCCCATGTGAAGGGGTTTAGCTCGTCCCGTTAATTAAATAACAGTTTTAGTTCCAAAATCTTTGCGGTAGTCGGCCATTGAGAAAAAGCTTCATGCTAGCATTGGCCGTCCGGTTTTCTAATGGAAGTTCTCCAGCTCAATTTAGGGCACACATGACCTTTATGACCCTTCCCTTCAGGTTATACGGGGTCGCGTGTGTAGAGTAATACGGCCGTATGGTCAATACGGGTGAAGTCAGCCCATCCAAGGAGGATGGAGACATCTATAGTCCTAACGAAGCCTGTTTAATGTTGAGTCACCTAGAACATTTGTCTCAGGAGAAGACGGCCGACCAGGCGAAGAGCAGTGACGCCGGCCCGAAATGTACTGTAACGGAAATGAAGACCGAGTTTAACGTATGATCCCTTTCAGTGCCGGGCCAGCCATCTTTAATGTCCATCAAAACAGGGAGATTCACAGCTTCTTAGTGGTGTACGGACGGGAAGAGGAACGGCAGGCTCAAGGCGGATGCGGAGCGGCTCGGACAGAAGAGTGCACGGAACCCGGAACTCTTAACCCATCCTTCTGTAGGTGTAGATATAGGCCTTGCAGCTCGGACAGCTGTGGGTGACATCCTTCAGGTCATTTATCATACATGGGATGAGGCAGCAGCCCAAGTCACACCTAAAAGGGGCAAGAGTTAAGATGGACAGCGTTAAAATTACCAAGGGCCACTTCCAACGCAATGGTGGACCGATAACGCCTTACGGGTGGATAACGGATCAATATTTTTTTTTTCACGTACCCAACGAAGCAGCAGAAACAGCAGAGCAGGAAATTCATGAGTCCGACCTCGTGGGAGATCTTGGTGATGATTGGCTGCTGGCAGTGCGGGCAAACGGTCTGCACCGGGGAGCTGTTAAAGGTCTCTCCTTGAAGGACCGTCACTGTGGTGGCAGCAGAGGCGGCGCTCGCTCCGGGAGGCATGATCACTGTGGTGGCATGGGTGCCGGGCGATGGGTATGGAGCTGGGTATGGTCCCTGTGTAGGGTAGGGCCCAGCTGTGGGTGGGTAATACCCCATAGGCGCATAAGGCCCCGGCGGAGGGTAGATACCTGATACAGAAGGGAACGGGTCAATTCCTTTATAACGTATTCTCTACAAATCCCATCTAAAGGACTCTGCTGACCCAAAACGACCCAATTACTAAGTCCAGAACACTAATTTGACTGTCAGCTCTTATGACAAGGGTCATCGTCTACGTCCCACACGTTGGTCCCGTATTAATGGCTCTACGAGTTCCGCAGCTGAGCAGCGGCTGACGGGATCCATATTGTATGCCCTGCGTCCATCGATCGGACTGACGGGCCGAGACAGAATCTGCTTCCCATTTAAAGCTGAAACCCCCGACCTGCCCCGGGGGTATTACCTGGGTTTGGGGCGATGTATCCAGGGTTGGCTTCGTACGGAGGAGGCCCTGAATCTGGGGGCATATAGGGCATGCCGGCCGGGTACCCTCCATGGGGATGTATGTTCCCTGCGAAACAAAGAATACCATCACTTTCCGGAAAGTTTCCATAGTATGACATCATAGTTAATGTCGCTGTCAGCCCTCTGACATCAAGCCCCCCCACCTCAGTATAACTGCACCAACCCTGTGCGAGTTGTGGAAGATGCCCTCCGGTTCAGGAGCAGCAACATCCCATCATATGGCCAATGAGGAAAGCAACAATGCAGCTGGCTGAGGTTCATTGGAGCTGCAGTCCTATAATAATTTCGGCTATAATAATTAATAAACCTAAACCGGGGATATAATGCCCTAAAAAGGGTTAATAAAGCTTTCTCGCCCGTAATAAACCTGCCCGTTATGTTCTGTCCAGGAAGGGGTTAATACTTTCTCTTTCCAGCGCCTTGGAGCGCCTTTCCCTGCAGACCCCGCTCCCTAAAGAGTTAACGGCTGAGTTACCTTCCGCGGGGGCCGTTCCGTGCTTCTCCTCCAGCAGCGGGGCCGTGGGACCCCCGGGGTAGGGAGGCGGGGGGTCGCTTGCCATTTTGCTGCGGGTATATCTGAAAAATATTTTTAAAAAAAGTCTGTCAATCAGAAAGACTCGGACCTTAATCAGTCGTTAGATTCAGGAGCCGTATGTCTATCCCATGCATGTTTAATACCCTCTACCACCCCTGCTGGGAGGCTGTTCAACGTATCCACCACCCTCTCAGTAGCAAAACTTCCTTCCAGATTCTGAACAATCCGCCTCCTTGTGAGACACAAACACACTTTTGATCAGTTAAAAATAATATTTACTGTTCCGCTGAATGTTTTGGGGCAGCTCGTTATCGCGCAGGCTGCTCAAATATAACGGGCTATTGCATAACGGAAGCAAACAAAGCCTCATACATCCCCGGCTGGAGTGTTTGCTTAACGAAAAGCGGCTTTCAGGCAAATAAAAAACAGGCGTTATGAAGCCACTTGTAGAAAAAGTCCCAACGCTGACATTTAAAGCTGCAGTTCCACCAGCTTTCAAAGTTTAACGGCAGCTGCCGGGTCCCTTTCAATCTTCGTGATGTGACTTTTGCAAATGCACGGGGGGGGGGAGTTCTGCAGAATCCCCCCATAAATATTTGCCCAAAACAAGGGTGTCTCCCCCGCACACACACCGTGTCACCCCTGGGGCGAGGGTGTCCCCCGCACACACACCGTGTCACCCCGGGGGCGAGGGTGTCCCCCGCACACACACCGTGTCACCCCTGGGGCGAGGGTGTCCCCCGCACACACACCGTGTCACCCCGGGGGCGAGGGTGTCCCCCGCACACACACCGTGTCACCCCTGGGGCGAGGGTGTCCCCCGCACACACACCGTGTCACCCCTGGGGCGAGGGTGTCCCCCGCACACACACCGTGTCACCCCTGGGGCGAGGGTGTCCCCCGCACACACACCGTGTCACCCCTGGGGCGAGGGTGTCCCCCGCACACACACAGTGTCACCCCTGGGGCGAGGGTGTCCCCCGCACACACACAGTGTCACCCCTGGGGCGAGGGTGTCCCCCCCACAGCGGTCATTCTTTCCCAGATTCCGGCCGCACCGGTCCGCAGACACCAGTCCCTGCCGGTGAGATCCGAAGCCCTTCCCTACCGGATGAGAGCCGAAAAGCGTTCGCTTTCATCCGGACGTAACCGGCCGACCCCGAGAATTAACCCTTAACCTGGCGACACCTCTGTAATGTACAGAGCAAACTGCCACACCTCGCTCCTTATAGGACCAGGTGGGGAGGGGGCGCAATTCTGCCCCTCGTACCGTCGGAACCACATGCGCAGACGATTCCTGCAACACGCCAACCAGCGTCAGCAAATGTACAGATCAAAACACGGCTGCCACCGACCAATCAAACATACTGTGTGTTATGTGATAGCTTGTGACATAATTAGATTGTAAGCACTGTGGGCCAGTTTGTGAGGTCTATAAATATACTGTGTGTTATGTGATAGCGTGTGACATAATTAGATTGTAAGCTCTGTGGGTCAGTCTGTGAGGTCTATTAATACACCGTTTACTATACAGTAACCTGAGGTATTATTGGATTGTAAGCTCTGTGGGCCAGATACAGTTTCTAAAATACACTTCAAATCCTTTGGCAGCTTTAGACTGTTAGCTCTTGGGACCAGTGCCCCCCCCATTGCCTTACTGATAAAATCCAGAGCTGCAAAGCTCCCTCCATGCAGCCTACATGCCCCAGCCCAGGGCAATTCTAGGCTCCCCTGATATGTATACAGACAGTAGGGGCAGAGGAGGGTATTATATAACTGCCCCTCTCTCCCACATGGTGCTGCAGGGGCCAAGGGCATAATGCCCTGCAATTCATCACCGCAAATGCCCCTCTATGTATGTGTGCCTGCACAGTGACCCCAGCTCTATTTATACCCTGCCTATGACATCATCATGGTGCACCCTGAACCCACAGAAGCCCCTCACAGCCATCTCCAAGGGGCCGAATTATGTCAAGGGTTAACCCTGTAGGTCCCAGTGCGTGTGACACCCACCTACCCACCGCCCAGTGAAGCCCCCCTCACTCACCTGCAGCCTGCTCCACTCTCACCGCACCTGTTTACTCTGTGCAAAGCACTGTGGGAGTTGTAGTACCGCCCACTCCCGGCGCACTACAACTTCCAGTGGCCAATGCGCTCACTTCCGCCCCGAGAGCCGGGGCGTGGTCTGGCACTGGGCTGTGGGCGGGGTAGTCAGTTCTGTGAACGGTCTTCTCCCGATGCATTTCACACGTCATGGGCACGGTGGGCGGATCCACCCCATATTGCTGCTGCACCCCAGCTTGTAGAGTGCAAGCTCTGTGGGTCAGTCTATGAGGGCTATAAATATACTGTGTGTTATATGATATCATGTGCCTGTATCACATATAAAAACACGGTAAACTGCTTGAGATCATGTGATCATTAGATTGCATGCTCTGTGGCCCAGAGACACTTAACATTGTCTAGAACGTTCCACACTTTCTGCGTCTGTCTACCTGCCTCCTTCGGGGCATCATGGGATTTTATAGATCCCCCCCAGTTATGATTTTATTTCTATGGTGATTTCCAACAGATAAAGGCTGCTGCTTACTGTGCTCCCATTGGTCGATCATCAGCCAATCACGAGTCCGTATATTCAAACTGCAACTCCAAACAATGGCGGTGTGTTGCAAAATCTGCCCGTCTGGGGGCCACAGAGTGTCCTTAATGTGATTGCGAGGTCACCGCCAAGAACACCGGGCCCCAAGGGGCTCCAAACGTGGTCAGCTGGCCGGATTAGGGCCACCTGGCCCCCCTGTGCCTCCGGACGGGGTAACCACGAGGCCTAGCGGTGTAACAGGTGGGGTGTAATTACGATAAGTACCTACCGGGGTATCAACGTCAGCCCCCCGTACAGCTGCACCCTGCTGAGGTTAGGGGCTCGTTACTAAATGGCGGGCGTAAGACCCCCTCCTCCCGGGACAGACCCCGTAACCTAATGCCCCTCCATCCCAGAGGCGCGTCCGTCACCAAAACGATGAAACACGATTTACTGAAATATTTAAAGCATGCCAGACACAATACGGTCTTATCACCGTAGCAACCAGTGCCATGAACTTTGCACTATAGCATTGGTTGCTATGGTAATAACTTTTCTCCATTACTCCCCCCCCCCATTATAAATCTGGACAGTCCGGATCTAAAGCTTCTGTTCAATAAATATTAGAGGAAAGATATCGATACATTAAATACACGTTACAAAGTTACACCAAGATGGCGATAATCTAACACAAAAGGGTCAGCGGCTCAGATGAAACGGAAGGAGGTAGATAAGTGGAAGAGCCTCCCAGTAGAAGTGGTAGAGGGTAATACAGTGCGGGGATTAAACATGCATGGGATAGACATACGGCTCCTGAATCTAAGATGAGACCAACGACTGATTAAGGTTTGAGTCTTTACAGCAGGAGAAACGGGCGACTAGACGGGGGCCGGATGGGGCCGATCTGCCGGCAGGCTTCTATGTATTGTGTGTACTAGTCCTGCGCGTGCTTTAGGAAGTGTAGCTGTCCTAGAGGTCGGGGTGTATCGCTGTGCACCGGGAAGTGCTAGTGTTACCAAGACATCTAACAACAGGGATCCAAACACAGCACAAGTGCCCTCTGCAGATTAGAAGGCGTTCTGCGGTGTCCTGGCAACCGCGGGGGAAACTTCCCTCCGCACACCGGGAGAGGACGGCATGGCTGGCTAGGGTTGTTAGGTGGGAATAACATGACAGTGTGTAACAGCGCAGGAACGCAGGCAGCCCTTGGTCCGAAGAGCTTGCAATCTTAGCACGAGGTCTCCCTGGATAATCCGCTTTCTTTAATCAGGAGGTAAAGCGTTTGTTGTCTAGAGAATGAGTTCAGGCAGTGAGGAAGGGGTGGCTTCGGGGTATCGCTGTGTCCAGCTGTCTGTGTTTAGCCCTTCGCCGGGGTAACGTGAGAATGAGGGCAATAGAGCCGTATAAAAGCTTGTGCGGCAACTCAGAATGTAATGCTCTGCGGGGAGGATATTCTGTGTTCTAATATAGTTATATATATATATTTAGTTTACTGGGAGGGTGGTGGATAAGTGGTGCAGCCTCCCAGCAGAAGTGGTAGAGGGTAATACAGTGAGGGGATTAAACATGCATGGGATAGACATACGGCTCCTGAATCTAAGACGAGACCAACGACTGATTAAGGTTTGAGTCTTTACAGCAGGAGAAACGGGCGACAAGCCGGGGGCCGGATGGGGCCGGAAATATGGTAGTGCAATGTGTGGGGTAACCTTCTGGTGATGTCCGCGTAACTCCTGACCCAACTCTCTGTGCAGATCTCCCAGTAACTTCCAGCATGTCAGCATCCGTGTCCTTCAAGGAACTGGTCAACCTGGCCATTGGTTCTCCCGAGATCGGAGCTGTCAACTTCAATGCCCTCCACTCCCTGCTCCATGGACTCCTCGAGCACCTGCAGCTGGGCGAGGTACGGAGGGATCTGTCCCACGAGGAGAGGGAATTTATAAAGCCAGTGGTGGCCACAGGAGCAGCGAGCGCTGAAGGTAGGAGACCGTCGTCGGTGTTTCACCAGCTGCAGGAGAAGGTGGCCAGGATGGAGGACAGGCTCCTGCAACTGGACTCTCTGCCCTCCTCCGCGAGTCTCTTAATGGCCAGCCAGTCCCAGAACAAGCCGGTAGAGGAGATGTGGCAGATGATGCAGCTCAAGAAGAAGCTGGAGATGAACGAAGATGGCGTCAACAAGGTGAGACTTCTGAGTACGTTCGGTGGCTTCTCCCCTTATCTCAATCTGTTCCGTTCTGTAAAACACTTCTGTCTATCAATGATTATGGGGAGACCAGAGAGAGGAAGATAAACCTCTAGGTCTAAGGGCAGAGGAGGGTCTGGAAGCAAGAGGAGAAGTCTTGGTGGAGAGGTCTTGAGGTGGAGATGTTTTAGTGGCGATGATGTCTTGGTGGAGATGATGTCTTGGTGGAGATGTCATGGTGGAGATGGGCCCATCACAGGCCCACTGTGATTATTCCACGCGTCGGTCACACATGTTCTCACCTACACTCCGGGAAATATCTTGCATATCCAAGCAGCCTAGAACCCTGTAAGCAAATGCCTTTGAAGTGCGAGAAAACATTGTATCCAACGCCATGTTCCGGAATATAAATATATGTGTGTGTGTGTGCGCGCTATACCTGTTTATTAACCCCTTCCTCATCCTTTCTTCCATCGCAGGCGATCAACGACTTCCAGGAATTATTAAGTACATTTAACAGTCTGAAGCACACCACTGATTTAATCCAGAAAAACCTAGGAGCCCTGAGCGATATGGTGGCGGGGGTGAGTTCTGGTTATTCTTATACAAATGCATTTATTATTTGCATCATCACTGTGTCCAGTCTCAACAGCAAGCAGGTAAAACCCACGTGCTGCGCGGTGCATGAAATATTTAGTGACCGATCTGCTTTCTGCCATCGCTGTATGTCGTTATATGTATATTCCTCATATTATATATTACATACTATAACTACTAATCCGTCCTTATAACCCGTTATATCCTGTATATTCCTCATATTATATATTATATACTCTCCAGCCGTATAACTAATCCCGTCCTTATAACCCGTTATATCCTGTATATTCCTCATATTATATATTATATACTCTCCGGCCGTATAATACGTTATATCCCTGTATATTCCTCATATTATATATTATATACTCTCCGGCCGTGTAACTAATCCCGTCCTTATAACCCGTTATATCCCTGTATATCCCTCATATTATATATTATATACTCTCCCCCCGTATAACTAATCCCGTCCTTATAACCCGTTATATCCTGTATATCCCTCATATTATATATTATATACTCTCCGGCCGTATAACTAATCCCGTCCTTATAACCCGTTATATCCCTGTATATTTCTCATATTATATATTATATACTCTCCCCTCGTATAACTAATCCCGTCCTTATAACCCGTTATATCCTGTATATTCCTCATATTATATATTATATACTCTCCCCCCGTATAACTAATCCCGTCCTTATAACCCGTTATATCCCTGTATATTCCTCATATTATATATTATATACTCTCCGGCCCGTATAACTAATCCCGTCCTTATAACCCGTTATATCCTGTATATTCCTCATATTATATATTATATACTCTCCGGCCGTATAACTAATCCCGTCCTTATAACCCGTTATATCCTGTATACTCCTCATATTATATATTATATACTCTCCCCCCGTATAACTAATCCCGTCCTTATAACCCGTTATATCCTGTATATTCCTCATATTATATATTATATACTCTCCGGCCGTATAACTAATCCCGTCCTTATAACCCGTTATATCCCTGTATATTCCTCATATTATATATTATATACTCTCCCCCCGTATAACTAATCCCGTCCTTATAACCCGTTATATCCTGTATATTCCTCATATTATATATTATATACTCTCCGGCCGTATAACTAATCCCGTCCTTATAACCCGTTATATCCTGTATATTCCTCATATTATATATTATATACTCTCCGGCCGTATAACTAACCCCGTCCTTATAACCCGTTATATCCTGTATATTCCTCATATTATATATACTCCCCGGCCCATATGTAAAGGCATCTATTGGATTTGATAGCGCAGCCTCTGTGGGGAGCGAATTCCACATCTTTACTGCTCTTACTGCAAAGAACAATGTTTGCTCCTGTAAGTGAAAATTCCTTTCTCCAAGGCTTTTAACTCAACCGAGGCTGAGATTTTGGGAACCCCCGGGGTGCAGAGCGAGAAGAGGCTTTATATTCCTGTTTAAACTCATCTTAGTCTCTATTTACAGATAAACATTCACGAGATCCAGCGGCGGCTGCAGGACTTGGAGGGTCGAGCTCAGAATATGCCAGTCCTGGCGGAGCAGCTGGTGAGGTCACATGATGGCGGCTCTGCCTGATTTGGGAACAGGCTCATATATTTTAAGTCTGTTACTCCATCTAGCAAACCCTTTATCCTCCTTCTTATAGGAGAACCTGGAGAAGAAGCTGTTATCCTACCCCGAGCCATCAGAAATGGTCACCTGGTCATTGCTCCATGACGCTGTGACGGTGAGTCTTGGCTAATGGGTGGCTCTTGACGCCGGGGGCCGAGGTCCCTGAGCGTAGTTCCAGTATATGACCCAACACACACTGAGTTTCCCGGAATTCATGTCCTCCTGGTTGTAGGGATAATTATGATAAAAAATATGCAAAATCAATATTTTATCAAAATATGCCCTCACTTGAACTCTGGCCAATATGGCGGTGCTTGCGGTGACGTCCTCTCCTCTGGAGGATGCAGAAGTTATATATAAAATAAGAATATCTAGGCTGGCAGGTCCTGGGGCAGAGTCTTGGTCACGGGGGTCCTGATTTTTGGGTCTATATACCTGGCAGACCTCCGACTGGAACCTCGATGGTGACGCCAAGCAGAGAAACGCCAAGAATATCCTGAGCAGCCTGGGAAAGCTGCCGGGGAGACACGACGAGATGGAGGCACGAGTCGGCGGCATCGAGGAGGAGCTCAGGCGGCTGGGTAGAGAAATCGGTGAGCTATAGAGACCGGGAATGAAGGGAATACTGATGGGGAGATGAAACTTTCGTGTTGTTTTGTTTTGGTTGAATAAATGCTTCTTTATCAGCTGCTCCGGTGCTCACCATTGTAGGTGATCATGTGACATTTGAGTGCCACCCCTTGCTGCAAAAGCTGACTGTGTAGATTGCTTTATGGCGGGGTGTAGTAAATCCCTGTTTAGCACTTACCCCGTTAACATCCACTCACCCGGGAGCTCAGTAACCGAAGCGCCCTGTGGTAGTAGGACGGCAGCCGGCAACTGAGTGTGAGCTGGGGTGAAGACAGCTAAAAAGGGAAGGGGAGGAAGAGACAGGGAGGAGGATCTGTGTGAGATGCATGTATAACGGGAGAGGATAGAGTGAGTTTGAGTGTGTGTGTGTGTATGGTGCCAGAGTGCATGTGTAAATGTATAGTGTTAGTGTGTGTGCATGTATGAATGTGTAAATGTATAGTGTTAGAGTGTGTGTGTGTGTGCATGTAAGAATGTATAGTGTTAGAGTGTGTGTGTGTGTGTGCATATATGAATGTATAGTGTTAGTGTGTGGATGAATGTATGAATGTATAGTGTTAGAGTGTGTATGAATGTATGAATGTATAGTGTTAGAGTGTGTGTGTGCATGTATGAATGTATAGTGTTAGAGTGTGTATGAATGTATGAATGTATAGTGTTAGAGTGTATATGAATGTATGAATGTATAGTGTTAGTGTGTGTGTGCATGTATGAAGGTGTAAATGTATGGTGTTACTGCGAGTGTTTGGTCCCACGTTCTCCCCATAAATGGTATCCACAACTAGAGACGCCATCATCTTTTTGGGCCAATGCGGCCATGCTGCTTCGTGAATCTCCCCAGACACGGGAGAGCTGCGCGGGTCTTACTCACTTACTTCACGTCTCGTGTGTCGCAGGCAAGGTGGAAATTCCGGAGGATTTGTTGCAGCGCCTACGGAGCCTGAGAGAAGACGTGGAAAGAATATTTGCTGACAATAAGAAGGTACGAGTGGGTGAGTGAGTGAGTGAGTGAGCGAGTGAGTGAGAGGACGTGCAGAGCATTCCTCCACCAACGCCAGTGATTATAGCACAAAGCCGCAGAGTATCGCATCATTAACCCTAGATTGTCTAAAACGTTATCCAAGCCATATATACAACATATAAACAACACAACCAAATATCTATATCATTTCACAGCGGAGCATATTATATGGGTAGAGATTACCATCTACCCCGAGTCTGTTGAGTTACCCCCGGGGTCTGCAGATATTTTTTGGTTCTGGAGCCGGGGGGGGCAGCCCCCGCACAGTGGAAAACCCAGCTCTTTCCTTACGCTTTCAGGACAAGGACGAGATGAAGAGCCTGGAGAACGCTCTGCATCAGCTGAACGCGGCGCTGCAGAGACTCGACTCAAAGGCGGCCAAGCTGGAGGCAGATCTGGCGGAAACGGCGGTGAGGAGGCGGCCGGGGTGGGGGTACCTGCTGGAACGGGGTGTGGGGGGCTTGGGTTTACAGGGGGGGATTGGAAGAGCATACAGGTGGGATCTCCTTGGGAAACACGGCTGGTTGGGAGTCAAACATGGGGCATGCATGGGGCTAAAGCTTGTGTGGGGGTAAAACTAGGGGTAAGAGGGGAGGTTAATGACCATTTCCGTTCCCCGCAGACTCTGCAGAGCCAGATCTATGACCTGGACAAAAAGAAACTCGATCGGGAAGAACTCACGTTAGAGCTCAGCAATGTGAGTGCACAGCGTTCCGGCAGGCAGGCAGAGTGATCGCGGAGTGGCCACTCGGATTGTCGTATTGAGTGCCCGTTTCCCCCCTTTGTCCCCGTAGAAAGCTGATAAGTGGTCTCTGGACACCAAGGTGGGTCACTCGGAGCTGGAATCCGCCGTGAGCGATCTGGACGCCGTTCTCCAAGACCTGATTAAGAAGCTGGGAGCGCAAGAGGGCGAGTGGAGGAGCATTCTGGAGAAACTGCTGGCCTCCCTGGAGGCGAAGGTAAGAGAACCGCACAAAACCGCCGAACCACGAACTACCCGCGGACAATCCCACCGCCACACAACACACCATGGAGACATCATGCCGTTTACCCCCCCTGCAGCTCAGCCGCTCCGATCTGGACTCCATCCACCGCGACCTCGAGGAGCTGTGGCGGATCCTGAAGAAGCACATGAGCTCCGGACAGGCCTTCGACCCCGATGGAGCGGCCGGCTTCAGAAAGTGAGTCTCGGAGAACTAGCAGGGGGTCTCGTCACCTCGGGCAACACCACAGAACGGGCTTCAATCACAATGGGGAGTCCACCAGGAGCTGCCCTGAGCTCAGGGGCATTAATGCAGCCCACCTGCACCCCCTGCAACCTGAATCTAGTGACGGGGGCAGGAAGCTCCTCACCCACGACCGCTCCGCGTTTCTGAGGTAATTCTCACTTTTCCCGTCTTTTCCGCAGGAAGCTCTTTGAGAAAGTTAAGTGCATTTCCTGTGATCGTCCTGTAACCATGGCAACTGGGCCGTAAGTAACACGTCATTACGCATGCCTCTTTATAATAATTGATTTTTATTGTTTAAACGAGGATTGTGTGGCCCCTGAACTAGAACCAGCCACAGCAGGGGCCGCACTAGAGCAGCACCACCTTCCCCCTCCCCCATGAGCTGCATTGCCCCCCATTTCTATCTCTGGGGGTCTTTTCTCCCTGGATCTCTCATCGCTGCTTCTCTCTCCATATTTCGCAGGCACCTGGTCACCGTCCGCACGGCCTCGCTGCTTCCTCGCAATCGGCCAAACAGCGCAGACTTCAGCCGTGACAAGAGCCCGGGGTGAACGCAAGCACTATGACTTGAGCCATACGGGGTCTAATAAACACGTCGGGACCCCCCACCAGATATACACCAATCTCACCAAACTGCATGCAGGGCCTCCCACCTCCTGCTTTTTTACAGTCACATAAATAATCCACGTACTAAAAACCATATATGTATTAGAAGCCCCTCTTACGCGTATCATATGGGAGAAGCCATCGTAACTTCCTGTTCTCAGGATCTGCATGATTATTCCTCCCCATTGCATAATCTCTCCCCTATTGTTAAATTGCTGATATTTGCTGATTGGTTGAGGCACCGATGAATGAATTTAGTTCTGCTGGGAGGTGTGAATGGTCAGTTATCCTTCTAGTCTCACTCCAAATCCTCTCTCCCCCCTCCCCAGTGAACCTTTGCAGACCACAGACCCCGAATTCCAGTACTCGGAGCCCCCGAGACCTCACACGTCCTGCTCACACCCCAAACGGGCGTCCCGCACCCAGCACCTGATGACCGTGTATCCCTACGGGGACCCGGGACACATCATGTACAGAAATGTGAGTAGTGGACCCAGGGCTGGGAATACAGGGAGGGTTTACTTCTATTATTTTAATAATTTACATTATTTTAATATTTTAAAGGCCCCTTCCTGTTCTGCTCCCCCTCTGTCTGTGTGCGGTACTGCAGCTCCTCCTGCGCTGCGCCCCCTCTGGCTGTGTGCGGTACTGCAGCTCATTATCAGCTCCTCCTTCTGTGCCCCCTCTGGCTGTGTGCGGTACTGCAACTCATTATCAGCTCCTCTTCCTGTGCCCCCTCTGGCTGTGCGTGGTACTGCAGCTCCTCCTCCTGCCCTGCGCCCCCTCTGGTTGTGTGCGGTACTGCAGCTCCTCCTCCTGCCCTGCGCCCCCTCTGGCTGTGTGCGGTACTGCAGCTCATTTGTGGCTCCATCTTTCCCCCCAGACTGAGTTTGACCTGCAGGGGATAGACGGGGTGATGTACAAAGGACGAATGGATACGGCGTTCAGGAACCAGCCTCCTGAGAGGGATCCCTCGAGTAAGTGTCAGCTCTGAGGCCCATCTTCAAGCTCCAGTGCAGTCCACCAGTAACCAACTTCTCTATTTCAGTGGTGGTGACCCCGCAGCCTCCTCCAAGGTTGTCCATGGAGAGAGCCCGCTCTGCCTCCTCTCACCAAAGACGTAATGGCTCCCCCATTTCCAGTGAGTCCAGCGGGGGGCTGTTGGGATTGCCATGGGGCTATTACAAGAAGAAAGAGGGGCAGTAGTGTAACAGCGAGGGGTATTAGTCTGCACAGACATTCCTAACCTACCCCCCTTTTACAGCAGGTTCAACGCACTCCATCCATACTAAACGCAGCTCCCTCCACGTGCCAATGGCCACCGAGACCCCCATCTTCTTACAACGACCGCAAAGCAGCCCAGAGGAGAGAGCGGACCCCTGAGAGACCTCATGCGCGCCCAGGGACTGGGGAGGTGCAATAATCACACAAATGATATTTTAATCCCACTTCATCCCCTCCCGATCGGAGTCCTGGAGCGGCCACGAATCCACGAGTCGCCGGCGACCACCTGGGACACGGAACGCCAGATGACTCGTAATCTTTTTAATACGAGATACAGATTTACCTATGTACAGTATATAATAAATCGGAAATATCCTTTACGTGTTTCATTCATGGGGGGGGGATTGAATTCCAGCCTTTTGGCCACGACAAGGTGCCACTTGGCCACGTGACGTTCAACCAATCCAATGCGCTCTTTCTATTTCTATTTTCTCTAATGTATCAGCCTTTAGGGCAAACAGATCACGAAGGGCTGATTTAAAATCGCTATTATTATTTATTGATTCATATAGCGCCCTCATATTCCGCGGCGCTGTACAATTGGATATGTATAAAGGCCCATTTTGGTGCAAAAAAATGTAATTGGATTCATTAGTAGGTACCTTCCGTCATTTTTCTGAATTCCTTCCCGAAGAGCGGTTCTAATTTACTGAATTATTAAATCAGCATTTTTAAAGCTGCTGTTCCATTGAGACACTTTTTTAAAAAAAATGTTTAGAACTTTTATTTCTGTTACTTTGGCAACAACCGCGTGACCATTACGTGATCCCGGCAAAAATGATTAACGATACAAGGTTCTCAAAAACACGATTAAAGTATTATTTCTGGGAATGAGCGATTAACAGACTTATTAAGGTGGAACAGCAGCCTAAGCATCGGATCCTCTGCCGAGATCACCAATTTCTGCCCAAATCTTTCACCGCTAAAATATTTTAGTACGGATATAAATCTTAGTTTTTTACATTTTTCTGCACATGCAAAAAAAATAAAACAGTCTTTTCTTCAAAAAGATGAGAAATATATACATCTTTATATAATTAGCGGTTAATGGGAAGCTGCCTCGGTGATAGTTTTTAGCTGAAAAATGCTGATGGTGAAGGAAAAAAAAACAAATTTTTAATTAATAGTGGAAAAAAAAACAACAGTGCCAGGGATAAAAAAAAAAGGCAAAAAACAAAGAAAAAAAGGAAAAAAAAAACAAGGAAAAAAATACAAAAAAGGGAAATACAAAAAAAAGGGTATTTTAAATTTAAATGATTTTTTTTATGATGATTTTTTATGATTTAAATATAATTTTTTGGAAGTCCTGTTATGTTAGTTAACCCCTCCTACCCCGCAGCGCCGGTAAGAGAAAGCCGATGGATCTTCTTTTAAAAAGTGAACATTTCTAGACATTCGCGCACAACCCAAGGAAGAAAAAAAAAAAAAGTCCCTAAAATTGTGAGGTTCAACCCAAATGTAAGAAATTGGTATAAAATGTATGATTAACCCTTTGAATGCCTGCGGGGCGAGCACATACGGAGGGTTAGTGTTGATGGACAGAAGGAGTCCCTGTTTTACGTTTTTATTGCCGACAATTAAAAAAAAAGTGGGAGAGATCGGGAAATCCTGAAATACAAAGTACCGGACCCCCTCCCCCCCCCACGGGGTAACCGGACAAGGGTATAATGAGGTCAGGAGCTACTTTGCACCAGTGTACGTTGCAGCATGAGGTATGGCTGGAGGAAGGATGCTCTGCAGAAGGCTGCCGGCCGGCGCGATGCTCTGCAGGCATGCGAGGTAACGAGAGTCCGCCTGCCAGCGCTGTCTCCAGAACGCGATACTCTGCAGCTTCATCTGCCCCCAAAGAGAAGTCTATCTGCCCCAGGGTGCCCTCGGCCGGCCCCCTTTCTCATCTCTCTGCCTCCGCCGCGGGGTTGGGCTCCGTGGCCCCAGATCTGTGTGGACCCTGTGCCGCTCCAGGGCCAGGGCGCCCCGTGCCAGTCTGCGGCCACCGAGGGTCCGGGGAGAAGCTTCCAACGGTGCCGCCCTGCTGGACAGGGGGGGACGTGGCCAACGAAGAGAGGTACCCGCCGTCCGAGGCCTTGAGCCGGGAAAACATGGCGAGGGTATCGGGGAAGTTTGGAGGTGTTGCTGGGGTGTTGGCGGGGGTGCCCATCTGCAGAAACAATGCCTCGTTACCCCATCTCCCCAACGTAACCCTCATAACTACCCAATGCGGTTTTCCCATCATGCTCTGCTTCGCTCCCCCACCTTTCCATTGCCCCCCTACTCTCTCTGTCATCCCATCACTGCCCTCCATCCCCTCCTCATTACCGGAACTTTCCCCGCCACCCCATCACAGATACCCTGACACTGCCCACCCCACGTTACCCCCCCTGCGGCCGCCATATCTTGGCTCACCATTTGGTGGTGTGGGATGTACGGGTGGTTGGACTCCTGGAAGAAGGCGCTGAGAGCCGTCTGCAGAGGGGAATCGAAAGGGTTAATTAGCATTGGTGGCACCACATGGGTGACAGAGAGAGACGTGAGATGGATCGTTACAGCGTCCTGACAGATCTCCGGTCAGACCTCGCCTAGAGTAGTGGGTACAGGACTGGAGACCCCGAGGATATCGACATTCTGGAGGGAGACTAAAATGGGGAATGGTTTGAGAGAGAAAAGGGGAGAGAAGGGAGAGAGCGGATGGGAGAGAAGGGACGGGAGAGAAGAGAGGGGGGGATAGGAGAGAAGAGAGAGCGGATGGGAGAGAAGAGAGAGGGGGACGGGAGAGAGACATCAAAATCCATAAAGGGGTTTAACAAAGGACGGGAGGGAATTTCTTTCAAAAGGAGGAGAAAAGTTACAAGAGACCGGAATCTAACACTAGAGAGTCAGAGACTGAGATGGGATGGAAGGAAGTTTTACTTTACTGAGAGGGCGGTAGATAAGTGGAACCGCCTCCCAGCAGAAGTGGTAGCGGGTAATACAGTGAGGGTATTAAACATGCATGGGATAGACATACGGCTCCTGAATCTAAGACGAGAGCCCTGATATCAGTAGAGCCGGCGGGGTTGGGGCAGGAAGGCGGTCGCCGTCGCGCATGCTCACCTCGTACTGCCAGTGTGCCGCTCGCAGAAGTTGCTCCGCTTGCTCCGTGGCGCAGCCGGCCGCCAAAACGAACTGCGACACCAGCAGCCGCTGCTTCAACTGCTCCATATCCCCCGACATCCCGACGGCAGCGATTCCTGCGACCGGCGTGAGCCAACTGCAACACGCAGTCATTATCACAAACCCGTCACGGCGGAACATACAACAAACATACAACGTGATACATGTTACTATTTATACACAGATACAAAATAACACATGATAAAAAATGTCTAAAAACTTATCCCAGCGGTCAGCATGCGCCGAGCGCCGCATTTCACACGCTCCCAAATCCAATGCACACAAAGAGAAACACGGCGGCACGTGCATGCGCGGACACGCTCCGGCAGGTTTACACGCACATATATGTAAAAGTTTTGGTCGCACTCACATGTAGACGTGTATACAGAAATTTATAAACACACGACAGACTCGCTGACTCCGGCACAGCTGCAATGCACAGGAGGAGTGCGGAGCGGGGCATGATGGGAAATGTAGTTTGACAGCTCGTGTCGGGAGTATCAGGCCGAGGGGAGCTGCCGTTTTATGCCGGGACTCTAAATTGGGGGGGATCAATAAGTATATATATATACGTAACCAGCGCGTAAACGATATGTACAGCGCTCCAGAATATGACGGCGATATATAAATCAATAAATGTTACTCTAGACTGTAAGCTCCTGGGAGCAGGGCCCTCCTCACCTGTTGTCTAGTTGTTATATACTACTTGTTATGTCCTGTCTACCCATTGTACAGCGCTATGGAATAGGACGGCATCATATAAAATAATAATAATAACACATGTTGTACAGCGTGATATATAAAACAATAAATAATAATCATTATTGCAATATTTTTATTATTATTTTTAAAATCTGTACTTGTCAACATTTTGAGTATAAAAGTTAACAAATCTTCAAATAATTAAATTGTAGGGATTCCCGTTTGTATGGCAGTCAGCGGCCCTCGAGGGCCGTACGGATTTTTATTATTATTGGGGTAATAATAATAATAATAATAATAATAATAATAATAATAATAATAATAATAATAATAATATAATGCGCAGCCCGTGCAGTCCGCTGCTCCAAGAAACCCTCATGGATTTCAGCCTCTACAGCTGTCCTGGCAGCATAACTACAACTCCCACAATCCCCTGCTTTGTTTGTGTAATGAGATCAGCAGTAAACCTCAGCTTCTGGCCAATGAGACGCTGAGCTGTGGCACTGTCAGGCCATATAAGGTAAACATCTTGGTGACCAATGGCAGCTGGGGGGCGTGTCTTGGGCTTTGCACTGATGGACAGGTCACAGTGTGGTTTCCCATCTGTGCAGGAACCCGGCAGCATAACTGCAAAGTTTCACTGTTTAGCTTAGCCAGTCCCTCTTTCCTCCCCTGATGCCCCTCTCTCCTCCCCTGATGCCCCTCTTTTCTAGGAGGTGAGAATGTTTGCTGGGTATGAGGGGATCGCAGGGTTCTACAGCCCTAAAAGCCTCGATAATGTGTATAGAAACAGCAGGGAACGGCTTTATAAGTTAAACGGGGTAAATAAACCCCAGTATTCTACTAAATGCCCCACTGAGTGACACAAACACCCCGCAAACATACTGAGCTCCTAGCAAAAGGGTCCCCAGGAGAGTAAACCGGGACTGACTAAGCTAATCAGGGACACTTGGCAGGTGTATATTTTGTGTATTGGGTACAGTATACAGTGTGTGATATGAAAAGAAATACACGTTTATACCATTGCTGCATAGCTCTGGTGCTGAATGGGTTAATGGGAGGTCTGGTCTACATTGATCCGGCAAGGAAAAGGTTAATAGTCTGCACTGCTCGGGATAGTCTGCATTGCTCTGGCGGTGAACGGGATGTACCATTGTTGAGCTGCCCCCTCACCCCGTCTCTTCACACCTCTTGGTACGGCCCCTGCTTTTGTTTTCTTTATGGAAGCCGATCAGCTGGAGCGGCGAGGGGCATTCTGGGACTTGTAGGATTTCCGGAGGAGGTGTCGGGAGAGAACCATCCCCTAAACAGTGACGTTAGAACTACAACTCCCAGCAGCCAGCCAGGGCTCCGTGGCTTCTCCGGGAACAGAGCTGCAGAGAGGCCCAAACGCTGGTGGACCGGGTCGGTGTGCGCTCTGAGGTGAGTACACCGGGTAAAGTGTGTGTGTGTGTATATATATATATATATATATATATATATATATATATATATATATATATATATATATATATATATATATATATATATATATATATATATATATATATATATATATATATACACACACACACACATACAGTGTGTGTATGTAAATAGTGTTTATATATACACTGTGTCTGTGTGTATGTAAATAGTGTGTATATATACACTGTGTCTGTGTGTATGTAAATAGTGTGTGTGCACTGTGTGTGTTGCGCGCATAAATATATATGGTTCGGGGTATTTACAGGTGTGTGTGTTGTGTGTTGTGTGTTGTGTGTTGTGTGTTGTGTGTTGTGTGTGTGTTTTATGTACACATTATATCACATGTTATACAATAGATTGTAAGCTCCAAATAAATGGAATAATAATACTTATTGTGTCCGGATAGTAAATACCCCCCCGGGGCAGATCCAGACCTACCGCATACCCCGCCGTGCCATAGTCCCAGCAGCGGGCATTTCCATCGACCAATCAGCAGCTTCCTGTTGGTGGAGGGTCTTTCCTGCGGGTTCACCGGCCCTCCTTAGGGCCATAAACTAATCTACGGTGGCCAAAAGGTAGCTGTCCGGCTGTCAACCGACGGTGTGTAACAGCTGGGGCTCCGCGTGTGGCCCCCGGCCCCTAGTGCTCCCGGGTCAGGATGCGGCAGTTGGAAGAGCTGCTTCGGGGGGCTGGAGATGTTTATTAACACTTTCCTGTTAATTAACTATTTAGCTGAAGAATCTCGGGCCGCGAGGGCCGGATCTGCCCCCGTTACCCTCTGCATTTCGACTCCGGGGAGGAATAAAGCCAAGAGGTGAGGCTGCAGCCTGCAGGACGTGACGTGGTAACCGTTGGGCTGCTGCGTTTCGCACCATGGGGGCAGTTTGGGGTCGGAGGATCGCAGGAGTTGAAGATATCGACATCCAGGCAAACTCCGCCTATCGCTACCCCCCGAAGTCAGGTAGGACCCCATCTTCATATGCCCCTCCCCCGGGGGCTTCGAGCCCTAATTCTCGCCCGCCGCTCTTTGTGTGATTTTTCATAAACTCGCCCCATTTTGGTGGCTAAAGAACCTAAAGCTTTGGGGTTTAACCCTCGACTGCCCTGTTTTCTAGGGAATTACTTTGCCAGTCACTTCTTCATGGGAGGAGAGAAGTTCGAGACCCCGCACCCGGAAGGCTACCTGTTTGGGGAAAACAGCGACCTTAACTTTCTGGGGAACCGGCCCGTGCAGGTACGTCTGCGGAGCCCCCCCCCGGCGAGGGGTATGATGTGGGGTACAGAAGCCGGTGACGGAAAGGGTTAATCGTATATCCTCCTCCATTGCTTGGTCTTTTCCTTACAGTTTCCCTATCTGACCCCGGCCCCCCACGAGCCGGTGAAGACCCTGCGCAGCCTGGTGAATATCCGCAAGGATTCTCTGAGACTCATCAGGTAGTCAATCGGTGCGCCACTGCCCCACCAACACAAAATGCTCGCGCCCTCCCCTTCTCGCTCGCGCTCCCTCCCCTTCTCGCTCGCGCTCCCTCCCCTTCTCGCTCGCGCTCCCTCCCCTTCTCGCTCGCGCTCCCTCCCCTTCTCGCTCGCGCTCCCTCCCCTCCTCGCTCGCGCGCTCTCTCCGCCACCCGATCTGTAATGATGATTTTTGCCATTTAAGGTACAAGGAAGGAGCGGACAGCCCGTTGGAAGATGGCGGGAAGCCGCGGGTTCTGTACGGCCTGGAGTTCACCTTCGACGCGGATGCCCGGGTGGCGATTACCGTGTACTGCCAAGCTACCGAGGAGTTTGTGGGCGGCATGGCGGCGTAAGTCACCCCGTGTGGTTGCTGTGCATTCTGGGAAGGCGTGAACCGTCTGTCCCAGAGGTTCTCTAATGCAGGGGGTAGTTTTGGGTATTTTTATCGCCCCCTCTCCCTTCCCGCGGCAGATACACCCCCTGCAGCGCCGCCCTGCAGTCTCAGACCGTGTACTACAAGCGGGGGCTCAGCCAGCATTTCTCCCTCCCGGCGTTCAAGATCGACTTCAGCGACTGGAAGGATGAGGAGGTGAGTGTCCGGGGGGCCGCCTTCCGGGCATCAGCGCAATATGAATGACTTGCTTATCCATCAAATGCTCCCCTGAAAAGGTGTTTGTAGTCTGTGCAGGGAACAGATACCTGGCAGCAAAGAATGATTACCTTGTTTCCCCGTGTCGGGTAGAACAGATCATTAGCCGTGTTTGCGCAGCAGTTTTGGGGATTATTAATATAAATATAGATTTTCATTTTTTTTTTCCCAGCTAAACTTTGACCTGGATAAAGGAGTCCTGCCGCTCGTCATCCAGGCTGTCGTGGCCGAAGGAGGAGGTACGCCTCAATAATCCTCTCTGAACAAGATTCCAATCTCACTCTCTGGTTAATTGATTAAACCCAGAATGCATCGGCCCCATCCGGCCCCCGTCTAGTCGCCCGTTTCTCCTGCTGTAAAGACTTGAACCTTAATCAGTCGTTGGTCTCGTCTTAGATTCAGGAGCCGTATGTCTATCCCATGCATGTTTAATCCCCTCACTGTATTACCCTCTACCACCTCTGCTGGGAGGCTGCTCCACTTATCTACCACCCTCTCAGTAAAGTAAAACCTCCTTCCGTTCCATGTCATCCTCTGATCCTCTAGTGTTAGATTCTGGTCTCTAGCTGTAACTTTTCTCCCCCTTTGTGAAGTTGTTAACGCGTTGCTTTCCCCGCGGGTTTCTCTTCTCCCGTAGAAGGTTCCGGTCATGCCCACGTGCTGCTGGCCGCTTTTGAGAAGGTGAGAGATGCCATTCCCGTTCTGTTCTCCGCATCCCGTGTTTGTGGCGTGGGGGGTATCCGTGTGCCTTTCTGCCCTGCTCCCCGTATGATGTTTTTTATTGTTTTTGTAGCACGTGGACGGGAGCTTCTCGGTGAAGCCGCTGAAGCAGAAGCAGATTGTGAGTATTCAGGGACCTTTAACTCCCGCCTGTGGGTTCCGGGTGTTGCTCTTGTTGCGTGTCTGTGTGGCGTGCTCGTGTCGTGTGCCAGGTGTGCGTCTGTCATACTCGTGTAACGTTGCGTGTCACGCAGGTGGATCGGGTCAGTTACCTGTTACAGGAAATCTACGGCATCGAGAACAAGAACAACCAGGACACGAAGGTAACGGGCGCTGCGGCTGGGATTGGGGAGAAGTTTCTGGGGCAGAATGTCGTAACGTCTTAGGAGGGCTGGGTTAGAAGGGGTTAAATATAAATACATAAAATACGTGCCGGAATTTATTTGTTTTACGTTCAGCCTGCGGAGGACGAGAACAGCGATAACAGCAACGAGTGCGTTGTGTGTCTCTCCGACCTCCGGGACACCCTGATCCTGCCCTGCAGACATCTCTGCCTCTGCAACTCCTGCGCAGACACCCTGCGCTACCAGGCCAACAACTGCCCCATCTGCAGGCTGCGTGAGTAGCGCATGCGCCCGCGAGTAGCCCGCCGGGCTGGCGTGTAGCGTGCGGCTGTGAGTGGCCCGCCGGGCTGGCGTGTAGCGTGCGGCTGTGAGTGGCCCGCCGGGCTGGCGTGTAGCGTGCGGCTGTGAGTAGCTCGCCGGGCTGGCGTGTAGCGTGCGGCTGTGAGTAGCCTGCCGGGGTGGTGTGTAGCGTGTGGCTGTGAGTAGCCCTCCGGGCTGGCGTGTAGCGTACGGCTGTGAGTAGCCCGCCGGGCTGGTGTGTAGCGTGTGGCTGTGAGTAGCCCTCCGGGCTGGCGTGTAGCGTACGGCTGTGAGTAGCCCGCCGGGCTGGTGTGTAGCGTGTGGCTGTGAGTAGCCCGCCGGGCTGGTGTGTAGCGTGCGGCTGTGAGTAGCCCGCCGGGCTGGTGTGTAGCGTGCGGCTGTGAGTGGCCCGCCGGACAGGTCCGTGACACGTTGTGTTGTTTTTTGTGCAGCTTTCCGCGCCCTCCTGCAGATCCGCGCCGTGAGGAGGAAGCCGGGTCCTCTCCCTCCCATTTCTTTCAGCCCGGTGTTGGCCCAAAGCCTGGATCACGATGACAACTCGGTGAGTAGCGGGTGAGTGGAGTTCAGGCTGTTGGCTCGTGGCTGCGCCGGCCTGGCTACCTACTTTAAATATTACTCGTTGTGCGATGATCTGCAGGGTGCCGATAACATCCCCCCGGGGTTTGAACCCATCTCTCTGCTGGAGGCTCTGAACGGCCTGCGTTCTCCCCCGCCGTCTGCCCCCCTGTATGAAGAGATCCCCTATACCGAGGGGCTTCCAGTCCGAGGACCCCCCGACACCACCCACCATAAAAGCAAGCATGCGAAGACCCCCGACAGGTAAGGCCAGGCAAACCTTTTCAAATCCTGCCCTCCCCGCTCCCTGCCATGTATTAAAGAGCGGTCTCAATCCCTCTCTTGCTGCTCTCTCTCTGCCAGCGCCTTGCGCTCGCCCTCGTCTCCCATCCACGAGGAGGACGAGGAGGTCTCCGTGCTCTCGGACGCTGAAAAGCCTGTGCTTTTGGGGTCTCTCAGCAGGGATGCGTCCCACGCGGAGGTGAGTGCCGCCGTTTGCGGATAGGATAAATGTTTAGCGCGCCCCGCGTCGGCGTTCGCTCTGCTAACTCTGTGCCGTCTCCGTAGAACCTCTCGGCTGCTGGAACCCCAGAGATTGTCTCGGCGCATCGAGGTGAGCGACCGGAGTCTTCCCGAGAGATGCACTGCTTGCCCTGATTAGTCCCAGCGTGACACTTGTCTGTTGAGTGTGACATCATTTGTAAGACAAATATGCGGTGTCATCATTTTTCCCGGCACTCGGGAACCCAGTCTCAAAAACCCAGAAACCCAAAAACCCAGAACCGCCTCGTCTTTGTCCGTGTGACCTCTACTGACGGTGACCTCTGGACGGCGGCCATGCTGTTGAAGGTTTGCTCACCTGGGTTTGTTACCCTCTCTCCATGTTTTAGGGTCTCGCTCTCAGCCGTCACTCGAGGTGCAGAAGGATGTTTCTGACCCCCTGGCGCTTAAGGAGGAGGAAGAGGAGGAGGAGGAGACCCCGGAGGGCGCAGGTGATTTTTGGCGCGGATGTGGTGTCTGAGTCTAATATATAATATAATATAATAATATCCGCCGATACGTGTAACGAAGTTACTGTCACCGTTTAATGAACCGACTATATAACCCCCTCCGCGGCCGCCTGTACTCATCGTGCGTTTGTCAGCTCTAGGTCCGGACGCCTGCTCCATTGGCATCGATGAATGAAAAGTAAACGGTAAGTTTCATTAAAAACCCGTAAATCTTGTTAATCTAACTTTTTTCTGTTCTCATTTTTTTTTTCCTTTCTCTTTCAGTTTCCTAATCAGACGTGGAATGTGAGAACGACCAATCAGCTCCACGCTCCTTCCTCCCGAATCGTCCGGTGATTGGAGGAAAAAAGAAGCCCTGATACTCCCCGTCCAATCACGCACATTCCAGTGGGGCTGGGGGGGGGGCTTCCACTGATACCCCAGCCCGCGGCTTTCCGATAGCGTGCCGGGCCATAAACGCCAGATTTAGTGCCAGCTTATTGTGCCATGCGGCAAAAAGCCTGTGACAATGTATTGTGTGACTGTGCCAGCTTGCGTATCGGCGTTAAGGCGCGCCTCCCCCGGTAACGGGCAAACGCTCGGAGTGCCCCCCCTCCACCCATTACGTTAAATTGTATTTCTATTCTTTACTGGAAGACAGATGGACGGTCGCTGCTGACCTGTGTTTTAAAACAAAAATTTGGTAATTCTTAAGAAAAAATATTTTTTTTTTTTTGTAATTGCCCCTTAACCCCATCCTTGTTCGGTGACGCACTCCAGGCACAGATGGGGTTAACTGGGATTTAAGATCGCTAATTAAAATAATTTAAACGCAGTAACCTTTTTAAAATCTGTTTGTCGAATAATAAATATCACGTTGTAAATACGCTTTGGTTTAGTTTTTGGTTTTATTTGAGGGCGGAAATTCTAAAATATGTGAATAAAATATAATATGTGAAAGCGCCGGGGTCCCAACAAACGCAGACGCTGTGAACGTAAAAAAATAATGGTGGTTCGGGATTTTTTACATTTTTGTTTTTATATTTTCTTAAAAAAAAACAAAAAAAAAAGGTATTTTTAGGGTCTTCAAAGCCTGGTTTTTGGCCAGGTTCTTTGTCGTCGCGCGGGGGGGGGGGTGGTTCTTTACAGTAAGAGCAGTAAAGATGTGGAATCCGCTCCCCATAGACGTTGCCTCTTTTTAATCTAGGATTTTTTAAGCAAAGAGGAATATACCCCCCAACCCGTCGTTGGACCCGGACAACCGAGAGTCTATTGTTATAAAATAACATTTTTCTTGCACACAAGTGACTATTTTTCTAATAATTTTTTATTGCGTTGCATTTTCTGCATCATTATTCCGCCCTGGTATCGAGGGTTAACTCAAAGCATTTCAGGGCCATGTGTTCCTCACCGCACGGCTCTTAAGAGATTTTCGGCAAATTTTATACCCCCAGGTGTGAACGTCGCTGCACAGCCTCAAGGTCTATCTTATTAACTCACCTGCGTTCAAGCAGGATATGATTGAGGGCCCTTGAGGATAGTTTAAGGACATTTAGGACCAGGTTGCCATGAATGTAATACAGAAAACCGTCTGACCGGGGGGGCGGCCATGCGTGCAGCGAACGGCATTTAATATGTATCTAAATTAAGAATGAATGCCATGGGCGACCAATCAGGAAGAGGCGGGAGGGGCACGTCGGATACATTTTGGAGATACTAGGGGTCCGGTAATCTGTTGCTAGGAGACTTTTTCTATTGTGCAATTTTTTTTTTGTGTGCCCCAGAGGTGTTGGATCCCAGGTCTTGAGGGCCAACTTGAAGATGGCTTAAAGATGATGAACTTACCTGTGTTCAAGAATGACGAAAACCTGTTTGCAGACCTCAAGGCCTGGACTCCGACACCCCTGGCTTTAGTGCAACTAACAGGCAGCGAAATAATCTTCGCCCAGATCCCTTAAATCCTGCCCCGTAGCGTCCGGCGGGCCGGCGCAGGTGATGTTGTTGTAGGTGTAGATCAGGTCGCTGCTGTCTTCTCCCTCCGATATGGACTTGACCACACGTGGGACGACGGTGGCGTTCCTCAAGGAGAAGTCCCTCAGATCTTTAAGAGAGCAGCCGCAGTCCCACTGGTTGCTGTTCAGCCAAAGCTGCTGCATTGCGTGACTCGGGAAATTAACAGAGAGACGTTTCAGGGAGTTTTTCTGGAGGTTGAGATACCTCAGGTGGGGCAGAGGCAGAAAAACGTCGTCGGCCAAGGCCTTCAGCTGGTTGTCGGAGAGGTCTAACCACTGTAACTGCTGACAGGGTTTGAAGGCTTCTGGAGCGACGGTCTGGAGTTGGTTGCCGGACAGAAGAAGGTAGGAGAGGTTGTTGAGGCCTGTGAAGGATCGGACTGAAAGGTGGGTCAACTTATTGAACTTGAGGTCCAATTCTAGAAGATCCTGGAGGTCGGAGAAGCTGAGATCGTCGATGATGGAGATGTCGTTTCGTTGGAGGAAGAGTCTACGGACGCTGGAGAGCCCGGAAAACAGATGCGGCTTTATTCTGGTGATACAGCTGTTCTCCATGTGCAAACTGTGGAGCTTCCTCAGCCCTCTGAAAGAATATTCTGGAAGGGCCCTAAAGCAGTTCCCGGAAAGATTCATCACCGCCACATTCAGCAGGCCGGAAAACGCACCTTGGCGGATCTCTTGTATGTAGTTGTGATTCAGGGACAGAAACTCCAGTTGACCCAAACCTTCGAAGGTTCTGTCCATCAAGACTTTGATCTTGTTGTGTCCAAGGTTCAACTCTTCCAAAAACTGTAGGTCCTTGAAAGTCCTCGGCCTTAGCCCCGGCAGAGAGTTGTTGTAGAGTCGGAGGACATGGAGGCTCAGCAGACCAACAAAGGTGTCCTCGGTCAGTATAGTCAAGCGGTTGTGAGACAAATCCAGCCAACGTAGGGACTTCATGCCGAAGAAAGCTCTAGGAGCAATGGTGGTGATGACGTTGTGGTTGAGATAGAGCTTCTCCATCTTCTGTAGCTTGGAGAACACGTTAGCCTTCAATCCCCTCAGCGAGTTCCCACTCAAGTCCAACTCCTTCAGCTCCACTAAGCTCAGAAAGAGTGGAGGGTGAAGATAAACCAGGCGGTTCCCGGACAAAATAAGTTCTCTCAGGTTGGGCAGGTCGTGGAAGACGGTGTCTGGTAGGACCACCAGCAGGTTCCATCCCAGGTTTAGGTACCAGAGGTTCGAGAGACCAGAGAACAGACCGTCTTCGATTTTGCTGAAGAGGTTGTTGTTGAGGCTCAAAGAGACCAAATTCTGGGTGTGGAGGAAGGTATTGGGGGCCAAGAACCTCAACATGTTCCTCTCCAAATGGAGATGGGCTAAAGCCTTGAGCCCGTGCAGCGCATGGTTCTCCAAACTCACCAAGTGGTTGCTCTGCAAGTTGAGAAAGTCCAGCTGGGTCAAGTTCCTGAAGGCTCCTGACCTGACCGTCGTAAGATTGTTCCCGTCAAGCCAGAGCAGGCGAGTGTTGGCGGGCAGCGTCTCGTGAATGTGCGAGAGGTTGCGGGAACTGCAGAAAACGTTGTACTCCTCGCCGTAATCGTAGCTGCACACGCAGGGCGCGGGACATGCGGAGTCCGGGACGGAGTCGGACGCCAGAACATTCCACTTCAAGATGCTAATGAGGATGAACACGACCCGGAACCCTGAAAAAGAAAGAGGGGGTGAGATGGTGTATTGAAGACCACGGGCATCAGCACTAACCAGCCCATACTACATTTGGTGGTAAGGTGGTAGATAAGTGGAACAGCCTCCCAGCAGAAGTGGTAGAGGCTAACACATTGAGGGACTTTAAACACAAGCGTGGGGTAGGTTCCAGGTGTCGGCGGCTCCCGTGAGGCATTTGTATAGATGGAGAGTTGGAGGTCTTTAATTTCTGCAACAAAAAAAGCTTTATACATATAGCACAGAGACGCACCGCCTGGGGGGGTCATTACGCAATCGCAGGAGCGTTTCTGCCAGGGATAAGCTCAGCTCGGCAGCGACAGATCCCCGTCTGCGGAATACGGGAAGCTGCAGCACAGAAGAGCATTTATCTGCTTAACTGGAACTGCCGGAACTTTTGGAAAAGGTAACCGCCTCTAAAATAACGAGACTGTCCATCCGAGACGGGGTAATATATGGTTATTATTATATATGGATGTTATACTATATATTATATATGGATATTATACCGTATAGATAGATATAGTATATGGTTATTCCTCCCCTGCACATGTAATGCCCTCCCCGTTAGGCGCAGGTTCGTCTGTATCACTGGATTATCTCTTTTTAGTGACATTAATGATCTCGTTTCGGTTGGATTCGGTGGATTTCGAGTTTTTGGCATAAAGCCGGCGGCATCTACCGGCCGAGCCCTGGGATTCGCTGCGACTTTTAACACTTCGCTCTCCTGCCAGATGTACGTTTAACGGTTTTAAGGTTTTTAGTAATGCTGCAGATAATGGGGGGGGGTATTTCTGGGGGGTTCAGGGGGTCACCGCACGCAGGTATCAGGGGCACGGACTCAGCGGTCTCCATGTTAAAATTCCTAAAATTCAGGCTCTCGAGGACTAAACCAAACCCCCCCCTTAATAGTAAGCCGCTGTTGTTTCGGTGGCAGGGGGGTGCGTTGGCCCCGGGAGCGTTGGCCCGTACCGTGCTCCCCTAAATGTTTGGCCCCCGGGGGCCGGCATGCTCGGAAAGCGGTAAGCGGCTCCTTACCTGCTCCTGCGCGTCTCATATTGGCAGTCACATAGCAGGCTGTGCGCTCTCTCCCCAGGCAGGGTCACAGCTGGAGGCTCTGTCACAAAAGACAAGGGCGATAAGGGAGTCGCAATGGGCCAACCGGAGACAGGCAGTAACCCCTTCACTGCCGGCCGGGGGGATGTGCTCACACCTGGGGAAAACATCCCCTGTTAACACCTTCACGGCAGCACAAGTTTTGGCTGCACCTTATTAACCCCCCACCTATACCGGCCGCTGGCATTAATGCAGCCTGTTAACCCCTACGCTCCCAGTCCGGGGAGAGATGCGATTGGTTTAGTGGAAATGCAGACTTTTAACTATTTACTGTCTGGGAAGTGCATCGGACAGACTCCGCACAGGCTGCTGTACATTTAAATGGACAAAGGCGTGGCCGGGGCGGAGCTTTACCCAGACTTTTTATGCGCCTTTGCCCCCCAATTGCAGGGTATTTGTGTCACTGAGTGGGGCATTTAGAAGAATAATGGGGTTTATTTACCCCGTTTAATTTATAAAGCCGTTCCCTGCTGTTTCTATACACATTATCGGGGCTTTTAGGGCAGTAGAACCCTGCGATCCCCTCATACCCAGCAAACATTCTGACCTCCTAGAAAAGAGGGGCATCAGGGGGGGAAAGAGGGGGCATCGGGGGAGGAGGAAAGAGAGGGCATTGGGGGAGGAGAGAAGGGGTATCGGGGGAGGAGAGAGGGGGTATCAGGGGATTTAAAGGGACATTACTGGGGCTTTTAGGGCTGTAACTTTATCCGTTCTTTGTCCAGGAGACAATCAGATGCGTAAACACAGCGGGCCGTAAACCAATATTAGCAGACGTTGCCACACAGATAAGTCCCGGCTCGCAGGGTTATCTGCGCATGGTCTGTCGCTCGCGGGGTTAATATTCCTTTTCAACCGGTTTGTGTTTATACTGCAGACAGATGACAAATCATTACTAATGTTACACAAAAGACAGACTGGCGCACACCCAAAAACACACATATACACACTAATACACACACACACTAATACATCCACACACTAATACACACACTAATACATACACACACAATACAATACACACACTAATATACACACACTAATACACACACACTAATACACACACTAATCTATACACACACTAATACATACACACTAATACACACACACTAATACACACACTAATCTATACACACACTAATACATACACAGTAATACACACACTAATCTATACACACACTAATACACACATACACCAATACACAAACTAATCTATACACACACTAATACATACACACTAATACACACACACTAATACACACACTAATCTATACACACACTAATACATACACACTAATACACACACTACACACACTAATACACACACTAATCTATACATACACTAATACACACATACACCAATACACAAACTAATACATACACTTATATATACACACACTAATACATACACTAATACATACACTTATATATACACACACACTAATACACACACTAATACATACACACACTAACATACACACTAATACACACACACTAATATACACACAGTAATACATACACACTAATCTATACACACACTAATACACACACTAGTCAATACACTAATCCATACACACAGCAATCCAAAAATGCACGCACCAAAGCTCACACTCGTTCTACTCCGGCACCAATTTTATTTCCAATTTTGCAGAAATAAGTATTTTTTCCCTTTTAATGGTAAATTGGGGTTTTTTGCTCCTTTGGGGGACATTTTGGCCGCCGACCCCGCGCTCCCCGTTCGCTGATCCCCTGCCTGCCCGGCGGGTCATTTCTCCGACGGCCCCAACAGACGCCGGATTCCCAGATTTCTGAGAAATCTCACCGTTTGCGGCTTCCAATCGTCCAAAGGCCGCGGGGTTTATCTATAAATTTGGCCGCATCTGACTGATACCTGTCCGGTCAGTGGCCCTGGGGCAGCCAAATTAACCCTAAAAATAGGTATGGGTCAAAATCTTGATATCAGGGCAGATCTACATGTACACCGTGTCTCACGCACACGCGTGTCGTCTATGTACATATATTGCGTACATACCTAGGAAGTTAGGGTGACGGGGCAAAATCTCACCGTGAGAGGGCAGATCCTCAAGGTGAATGAAGCAATTTTCTGGGCAAAAGGGTAGATTGTCAGGGTGAAGGGGCAGATTCTTAGGGGTTCATAGTGAACGGGCAGATTCTTGGGGTGAACCGGCAGGCGCTGGGGATGATGAGGGTGGATTTTCTGGCTGAATGGGGCAAATTCTCAATTGAGGATTCTCGGGGTGGGGGCAGATATGCGTTTAGCTCAGAGATGGACGGGGGGGACCGGCGCGTGCTGATCCTGGTAGGAGAGTGTTTGCACAAACTGATATGAGTTTGGAAACAAGCTGACGAGGCGGGAAAGGTTTGAGGACTTCCCGGAGATGGACGCCGCGCATGGATGTCCACCGGCCCAACCACACAAATGAAGTATTTTGGAGGAAATCTACATTTTTAAAATATTACTTAAAGACAAGGGAAGTGGCCATAAATATATTTTATTAGCGTACGTTATTGCAACGCATGGTGGGAATTGTAGGACACCATCTTTGAGCTGGTGGAGTAATTAGGCAGATTCTCAGGGTTTTTACCCCAGTCTCGGGGTGAAGGGGCAGATTTTCGGGTCACACAGTCTGGGGCCGACTCCTTCACATTCTCCTCTGATTTAATGATATCTGAGCATCTTAATGTTTTGCCTTTCTCCCTGCTAAACTACAGCCGGAATCCCTGCTTGAATACAGGTGACTGCATTCAAAATATCTTTACCTCCTGACCAGTCAATGTTTCCATAGAGACCGTTATTAGACCCATTCGGCAGCCGCCATTAACGAGTCTCTGCAATGGGGTCTTTAGGCTGGGCTATTAAATGGTTAATATTTAAAGAGTCCCAAGATCAGAGAATTCCCAGGCATGGATGATGTCATTCCTAACCCTGGGTATCCAGGCAACAGACGCTCCCTGAGAGAGGCTACCAGCCGCCATTCCATCTCCATGGTAACAAGAAGACGGATGAAACGCAAGCTTCTTTCTGAAAAACAAGCAACTTCCTGTTTCTGCAGACTCACAGGAAGTGACTGTTGCTGGGCAACAATAAATGTTTCGACTTGCATGTCAGTAAGAATTTATCTACCCCAGAGCGGGGCAGATAACTCCAGCGGCTGTAAAATGAGAGGGATAAATGAGCATTACGTTATTATTTGAGTCCCGGAAAAAAATCCCAACGTCCACCAGCTCTGACGCGTTGAGCGACATTGAATGCTGCTGCTAGGAGTCGGGGACCTGATACTGACAAAAAATATATATTATTTTAGCCGTGAATCCTGTATTTTTTTTCTCTCCCAGAACCGGCTGGCAGATCGGCCCCTATCCGGCCCCCGTCTAGTCGCCCGTTTCCCCTGCTGTAAAGACTCAAACCTTAATCAGTCGTTGGTCTCGTCTTAGATTCAGGAGCCGTATGTCTATCCCATGCATGTTTAATCCCCTCACTGTATTACCCTCTACCACCTCTGCTGGGAGGCTGCTCCACTTATCTACCACCCTCTCAGTAAAGTAAAACTTTACCATAATGTGTCTAGCTAGCCTCTGCATTAAACACAAACTCGGAGAAAAAGAAGTTGGGACTGACTTTGAACGCCGTAACGTCAGACCTTTGTTTCTTATATATAGTACTGTAGCTTTAAAAAGGTCCCGAGCCAGGCAGTTGTGGCTCCACCTTCTTGTCGTGTAAACCCCTCCCACTCAGCACACGCGTGCACATGTACACAAGGAGGCAGCCATAGCAACCCCCCTCCCAGCTGTAAACAGATCCAGCATCAGCTGCCTCTCGCTCTCTGAGATACCCCCAGGGCCTATCGCCCCGAATCAGGGACCCCCGGACCCTCATGGACCCTCCGGCAGACGGTGACGCCTCTCTCAAGGAGCAGGTCAGGCGGCTGGCCAATGAAAATGTGAGTTAAGTGACCGTGTCATGTCTTAAATACAAAAGCAAACGGGGTTAGAGTTAATGTTTCATCGTCGGTGCCCTTGGCTGTCTGAGCGTGATGGGGGTTGCAGTAAGACCCTCTGGTCCTGAGCTTCCTACTGTCTGGCGCAGAACAGATCTGTATTCCGTGTTGGGGTTTGGTCCTGCAGTATGGGGGTGATAGGAGTCATGACGCAAGAACGCATCACTGCATCTCATGACATCATCCTTGGTGAATGTTCTGGTGAAGAATCCTAAGTAGTTACTATGGAAACCATTTTACTGATCATGATGATGGCTACAACATGTAGCTCTTACCACCACAATTGCCCTTTTAAATGCCCGGGGGTAGTTTTCAGCCCTGGTGGTCTAGCTGTGACGTTTTGCCCTCCCAGGTGCAGTTACTGGATCGTAATGAGAGGCTGTACGCCAAGCTGAACGAAATGCAGGAGAAGATGGGGAGGTTGGCCGGCTCCAAGACTGACCTTTCATCCAAGCTGGTGCTCAGCGAGGAGGAGAAGCTGAAGGTAAAGCCCTCACCACCTGGTTGCCGGGGGCCGGCAGGTTTATTGCCACAGTTAATACCCTCTGGTGAGATAAGGGTTACAAACACTAGAAGGACACACATACCATCTCTCCACCACCTGCTACATCTTCTCCATTTCATTGGAATGTTGCGTCATGAAGTCCATGTTACGGGGTCTCTTTCCAGGGTAATTGACCTCTTCTTGTACTCATTTTCCTCCACGCAGATCTCTAAAGAACTGATAGAACTTCAGATTGAAACCAACAAGATCAGAGAACACTATGAGGCCGAGACGTTTGAACTCAAGAACACGGTATGAAGACTGCTGGTCGTGGGTAACCCCCCCATTCGACCCTTCGGCTGAGAGAAGCCTTATGGAATGTTGGTGGGATGTCGCGTCCAATGACATTAGATTTCATTTAAGTTCCTTGATGTATAATTAATTCCTGACGTTCCCCCGTAATGATATACGTGCCGACCGACCATCCGCTGGCCTCTACCCTACAGATCTTGTCTCTGGAGAACCGGCTGATGTCCCTGGAGCTGAACAAGGAGAAGTTGAGCGGAGAGCACGAGGCTCTGAAGGAGCGCCTCCGCTCGGTGGAGACCAACCGCAAGGAGCTGGCTGATGAATACATTGTCTTAAAGAGCAACTACTTGGCACTGAGCAAAGAACACGAGAGAGAGGTGAGAGTTTCCCGTGACCGGCGGGTCCCTCAATATCAAGAGATCCCAAATAAACCTAAAAATGATGGTCAAGCTGATTAGATGTTTTTCATCTGTACGAGGTGACTCAATGACCACTTAATGAGTGGCCTCCATTATACCCTAATGGGGGACATCCTTTAAACCCGTGTCCCTTTTGCCTGATGACTTCTGACTCTCCCCGTTCCTACGTGACAGGTGGCCAAGAACGATGAGCTAAGTATGGAACTGCTCAACATGGCCAACAACAGAGGACACGATGACACCTTCACCCAGTCCAGGGCCTTGGTCAACGAGGCCACCGCCGAGCTGGAGAGAGTGAGGTCCATGGTGAACCGGCTGTCTGCCCGCAAGATCAAGGTATCGTCATGCCGGATCCCGGACAGCGTGCTCTTCTTACACATGACATCATAGAACGCGCCACGCGAATTACATTTAGATACATTGTAACATCAACAATCTCATCCTATCTCTTTTTCTCACTCCTGATTGGTCAGCCGGAAGAGGTGGTCGCCTCGGAGCACGAGCGCAGGAAGCTGGAGAGAAACGTAAGGAGAGATCACTCGCTTTCCCCGTCCTCCCGGATAAAAGCGGAACTTTATGTGAAAATGATTTTTTTTGTTCTCTGTGGAGTTTTATTAATGAACGGATTATACGAGTGGTCTGCGTTGGCCCCCGTGTGTATTTATACATGTGTCGTATTTATCATTTGTGTCATCGTAGCTTCTCGGAAATCAAGACCACATCAGAGAAGAGATCGAAAGTCTGAAAAAGATCCACGGATCCCAACAGCAGAAACTGGAGGATAGAGTGTAAGCTCTTTGTACAGAATGTTGCGTGTTGTGGGTTAATGACGTGTTTGTAAGCCACCTCTGCTATCTAATGGATATGATGATTCCTCATCCCTAGGGTTGCGATGGGCAAAGAGGTTCAGGAAGCCAAAAGGGCCATTCGTAGCACGCAGCACAAGATGGCGGAACAATCGGCGGTGAGTGGAACCCAGTTAGCCACTGGGCGGTCGCTTTGATTTTTTAATAGGGGATGGTCAAGGAGACGCCACCGCATATGACAGCGCTATATATATCCATCTCTTATAGGTCCTTCTGACGTCCCAAAGTCAACTGAAAGAACTCGAGGCGGAAAACTCGCGCCTGCAGCTGAGCCTAAAGGAGCTTAATGAGGAATATCGCTCCCGGCTCAACCGCTACATACAGGATCTGGCGGTAAGCAACCAATAATCCTTCCTAGATGCCCAATTACCCCATCTAAAGCCCCACTGATCTCCCCTGAGCCGTGGTGCACTATGGACCCTCACCCCCAATATGACAATCTGCCCCGGTGATATGTATAACATTACTTGGCATGTGATGCCACACGGCTCACACACGCAGAGCTTCGTACCTGTCTACACGTGGGTTGACGTGCTTGTCTCTGTCTTAGGATTACGTGGACGGGAGTGTGAGAGCAGGGGCGTCCGGTAAACCCCAGGTGGATCCGGTGCGGATGAAGCAGTATGTCGACAGTATGCTCGGTGACATCAAAGCCTCTCACCGGTCCAGGGAGGAGCAGCTTGCGAGTGCAGCCCGGCAGTACAAGAAGCGCATGCAGAACCTGTTGAAGAAGCATGAGAGTCTGCTTATTGCATATCGGTAAGGATGGCAGAAGGCCATCATGGACCAACTCTATGTCAGGAGCGTCCACTATGTAGCTGGAAACGTGGGCTACACCTGAGGGCCATGCAGACGTATATATACGTCCCGTGTTAAAATGTAGCGGCCGCTCCTGAGCCCAATGTGACTTGCCGGGGACCAGCCCCATCCTGCCCTGCTACCTGATGGCTCCATAAGAGCATTTCAGGGTAGATGTTCTGTGTCCTCAGTCCCCACCAGCCTATGGGGACCAATCACAGTCCATGCTGAGCTCCTATGAAGCGCCATCATTGGAAGAGTAAAACCTGGTGCTGCGGTCAGGGTCTGTCAGGAGCGGGCAAATGATGATCAGATTAGTCCTGACCAATAGGAGAGATCTGATCATTGTGACAGCCACTAGAAGCCCCCTCCCATAAGTGAGAAAGAGAGGTCACGCAAGGTAAAGAGAAAAAACCCCACAAAAATTATGAATATTTTTTTAAATTAACAATTTTATTACACATTCTGCATATTATAGACACTTCATATCATTGTGCATTTTGGGCAGGTTGGGCAATATTTTTTCATACACACATTTCTGATGCAAAAAATGGACACCAATACCGTAGGTGCACTAACCCCACAACGAGCTGGATTCGGGGCGGAATTACATGGTTTTGGAGATAGCTTTACCAAATCCACTCTAAATTAATTTGGCTGCTTCTACCACTACGGAGGGGGGGGTAATTTACAAACCACAATTTAGCCGTAACCAAATTCTTGACATTAACGACCAAACTGGAACTCAATATCCCAAGCAGAGGACACACAACCTGCCGCTAATCCCAGCGAGAAGATCAGGGACGGGTCTGGGGGCTTCTGTGGAGAGATTGCCCCCTTGTATTTACGGTCATTTAAATCCTTAGAATGCAGCGAGAACAGATCCTGGCGCTAGGGAACCAAGACATGGACCCCGGACCCCCTGAGCATCACTTCTCCATCACTGATCCCGAACTGCTGTCTCAGTCAGCGCAGGAACTGAACCGCCTGCGCGAGGACAAGTCCCGGCTGGAGGCGCAGGTCCAGGAGCTGAAGGAGAAGGTCGGTGACGCCGAGCACACGGCGCGGGGCCCAATCAGATTGCTCGATTTCATATTAATTAGGGAAATTCGTAACTTTGGTCCCGATGGCCGCCCTCGATGGAATATCCGCCCGTCCGCTGTAATCGGGTCACATCTAATCACCGCTTAAACCCAATAACCTTCTCATTGTAAGCCAGTTCATTAATGTTGTCTCGTTCCCCGGTTTCCGTCTGTAATCTCGCTCTCTCTCTCTCTCTCTCTCTCTCTCTTTCTTGGTACAGAAGAGGATTTCTGATCATATAATTACATCTAATCAGCGGTGAGTATGAAGCCGCCGTAACAGGAGCGTCGTTGGTCTCGTCTTAGATTCAGGAGCCGTATGTCTATCCCATGCATGTGTAATACCCTTGCTGTATAACCCTCTACCACTTCTGCTGGGAGGCTGTTCCACTTATCTACCACCCTCTCAGTAAAGTACAACTTTCCCCATATGGCATATTGCAGGCTGTGTATGAAGGATATCTTTGGTGCAAAGAGCTGAAAGTTGGGTTGGGATATTCTGTTTGGAGTTATTTTTTACCTCTTTGCACGAGAACCCCCCCCCCCAGTGATAGATTTGCTCATAAAAGCTTACAATCATAGTGGGGGGGGATGTGAAAATTTGGAGGCCCCATCCCCCATCCCTTCTGTAACCGAGACGGCTACTGATGACTCTCTTCTTGCTGTTTCAGCGGCACGGGGCAGAACGGGCAGCTCAGCGAAGAGACCTGGGCCGAGATCCGGAAGCAGCTGCGGGAATTCACTCATAACACACAGGTGCGTGCGGACCCCGTCCCGGAGCCCATACGGACCCCCCACTGATCAGAGCCTGTCTGTGGACAGAGCCGGGGGGCAGGTGGCAGGGGTACCTGGATAAGAGGCAGCATTATAATGTATTGGTTGATATGGCGCCATCATGTTCTGCGGTGACACAGAACGGCTAAACCGGGCATACGGGCAAAAGGCGAGGACGACGACCACCTGTCCTTCAAGCCGCTAATATCTGAGCAAACCTCGGCGTTGCTACAATGTTTCTGAGGCTAGCGTGTGATTTGGA